>NC_091174.1:1066706-1074206 GCF_040958095.1 Procambarus clarkii
GAATAGCTAACCAGGAACCACTGGAAGAGTTTGAGATTACCAGTGGGGAAGTAAGGAAGTGTTTACTAGAGTTGGACGTGACGAAGGCTATAGGCCCAGATGGAATCTCCCCTTGGGTTCTAAAGGAAGGAGCAAGAGAACTGAGCCTACCACTCTCCATAGTGTATAACAAATCACTGGCAACAGGGGAACTGCCAGATATTTGGAAAGCAGCTAACGTAGTCCCGATATACAAGAAAGGGGATAGACAGGAGGCACTGAACTACAGGCCAGTGTCCCTAACCTGCATACCATGCAAGCTGATGGAGAAGATTGTGCGAAAAAAACTAGTGGAGCATCTGGAGCGAAGGAACTTTGTAACACAGCATCAACATGGGTTCAGGGATGGCAGGTCCTGCCTCACAGGGTTACTTGAATTCTACGACCAGGCAACAAAAATAAGGCAAGAAAGAGAAGGGTGGGCAGACTGCATATTTTTGGATTGTCAGAAAGCCTTTGATACAGTACCACACAAGAGGCTAGTGCGAAAGTTGGAGATGCAGGCTGGAGTGAGAGGGAAGGTACTCCGGTGGATAGAGGAATACCTAAGCAACAGGAGACAACGAGTCTGTGTGAGGGGTGAGGCCTCAGATTGGCGAGACGTCACAAGTGGAGTCCCGCAGGGGTCAGTCCTTGGACCTATACTGTTTCTGGTATATGTAAATGATCTCCCAGAGGGTATAGATTCGTTCCTCTCAATGTTTGCCGACGATGCAAAAATTATGAGGAGGATTGAAACAGAGGATGATAGTAGGAGGCTACAAGATGACCTGGATAGACTGAGTGAATGGTCCAACAAATGGCTGTTGAAGTTCAACCCGAGTAAATGCAAAGTAATGAAACTAGGCAGTGGAAACAGGAGGCCAGGCACAGGATACAGAATAGGAGATGAAGTACTTAATGAAACAGACAGAGAGAAAGATCTAGGAGTTGATATCACACCAAACCTGTCTCCTGAAGCCCACATAAAGAGAATAACGTCTGCGGCATATGCGAGGCTGGCTAACATCAGAACGGCGTTCAGGAACCTGTGTAAGGAATCATTCAGAATCTTGTACACCACATATGTAAGACCAATCCTGGAGTATGCGGCCCCAGCATGGAGCCCGTACCTTGTCAAGCACAAGACGAAGCTGGAAAAAGTCCAAAGGTATGCTACTAGACTAGTCCCAGAACTAAGAGGCATGAGTTATGAGGAAAGGCTGCGGGAAATGCACCTCACGACACTGGAAGACAGAAGAGTAAGGGGGGGACATGATCACAACCTACAAAATCCTCAGGGGAATCGACCGGGTAAACAAGGATGAACTATTCAACACTGGTGGGACGCGAACAAGGGGACACAGGTGGAAGCTGAGTACCCAAATGAGCCACAGAGACGTTAGAAAGAACTTTTTCAGTGTCAGAGTAGTTAGTAAATGGAATGCATTAGGAAGTGATGTGGTGGAGGCCGACTCCATACACAGTTTCAAATGTAGATATGATAGAGCCCAATAGGCTCAGGAATCTGTACACCAGTTGATTGACGGTTGAGAGGCGGGACCAAAGAGCCAGAGCTCAACCCCCGCAAGCACAATTAGGTGAGTACAATTAGGTGAGTACACACACACACACACACACACTCTACGCGAACAAGGGGACACAGGTGGAACTGAGTACCCACATGAGCCACAGGGACGTTAGAAAGAACTTTTCAGTGTTTGAGTAGTTAGTAAATGGAATGCATTAGACAGTGATGTGGTGGAGGCTGACTCCATACACAGTTTCAAGTGTAGATATGATAGAGCCCAGTAGGCTCAGGAATCTGTACACTAGTTGATTGACGGTTACGATGTGGGACCAAAGAGCCAAAGCTCTTTAAATAGAGCACATGTAGCACTTTACTCCTGTAAACATGTCGTTAACATATATTAGAAATAGAATTGGTCCAAGCACCGATCTTTGAGGTACTCCACTCCTTACTGTCGGCCAGTCCGACTTCTCGCCCCTTACTCTCTGCCTCCTTCCTATTAGTTAGTTCTTTACCCATGCTAGGACCTTTCACTTACTCCCGCCTGCCTCTCAAGTTTGAATAGCAGCCTCATGTGTGGTACTGTATCAAAAGCTTTTTGGCAGTCCAGAAATATGCAGTCTGCTCATCCTTCTCTGTCCTGCCTTATTCTCGTTATTTTATCATGGAATTCCAAAACGTTTGTTAGGCATGATTTCCCTTTCCAGAACCCATGTTGATGTTTGTTTACAAACCTAATGCTCTCTAGGTGTGCAACAAGTCTTAGCCTAATTATTCTTAAAGGTATTTTGCAGGGGATGCTTGTCAGTGAGTGATACAGGTCTATAGTTTAGTGCCTCCTCCCTATCCCCTTTCTTGAAAATTGGTACGACATTGGCCTTCTTCCAGGAACTGGGCAATTCTCTCGACATAAGTGACTCATTAAAGATCCTTGCCAGAAGCACGCTGAGAGCCTGCGCTGCCTCTTTTAGTATCCACGGTGATACTTTGTCTGGTTGCATCTAATCCTGTTATCCTCTGTCCTTTGTCTTCAGTTCTTCTTCCTGCTTCTCATTTTAGCTTCCTGACACTGTATTAAACCATGGGTTATTATATTCCCTCCTGCTTTTTTACCTTTACTGTTGGTATAAATCTGTCTTCGGCCTCCTGGCATTTCCATATGACTAGGTTCATCATATCTTGCACTGTTTTTCCTCTAATTTCTTCCTCCCACTGCACTTCTCCCAGGTAGTCCCTTGTTCTCCTGTAGTCCCCTTTCCTGTAGTCAACTCTCCCTTTCCCAGACCTCTTGTCCATGGTCACAAGTTAAAGTTCCATCATGTAGTCAAACACTAGGATGCAATGGTCACTGGCTCCTAGTGGTATTTCACGTCGTCCCGCTCTTGGTGTGTGGGGGGTGGAGGGGGGGGGGGTCGTCCCGCTCTTGTTGTGTGTGTGTTGGGGTTGGGGGTCGTCCCGCTCTTGTTGTGTGTGTGTTGTTGTGTGTGTGTTGGGGGTGGGGGTCGTCCCGCTCTTGTTGTGTGTGTGTTGGGGGTGGGGGTCGTCCCGCTCTTGTTGTGCGTGTGTTGGGGGTGGGGGGTCGTCCCGCTCTTGTTGTGTGTGTGTTGGGGGTGGGGGTCGTCCCGCTCTTGTTGTGTGTGTTGGGGGTGGGGGGTCGTCCCGCTCTTGTTGTGTGTGTGTTGGGGGTGGGGGTCGTCCCGCTCTTGTTGTGTGTGTTGGGGGTGGGGGGTCGTCCCGCTCTTGGTGTGTGGGGGGTGGGGGGGTCGTCCCGCTCTTGTTGTGTGTGTGTTGGGGGTGGGGGTCGTCCCGCTCTTGTTGTGTGTGTTGGGGGTGGGGGTCGTCCCGCTCTTGGTGTGTGGGGGGTGGGGGGGTCGTCCCGCTCTTGTTGTGTGTGTGTTGGGGGTGGGGGTCGTCCCGCTCTTGTTGTGCGTGTGTTGGGGGTGGGGGGTCGTCCCGCTCTTGGTGTGTGGGGGGTGGGGGGGTCGTCCCGCTCTTGTTGTGTGTGTGTTGGGGGTGGGGGTCGTCCCGCTCTTGTTGTGTGTGTTGGGGGTGGGGGGTCGTCCCGCTCTTGTTGTGTGTGTGTTGGGGGTGGGGGGTCGTCCCGCTCTTGTTGTATGTTGGGGTGGGGGGTCGTCCCGCTCTTGGTGTGTGTGTGTTGGGGGTGGGGGGTCGTCCCGCTCTTGTTGTGTGTGTGTTGGGGGTGGGGGGTCGTCCCGCTCTTGTTGTGTGTGTGTGTTGGGGGTGGGGGTCGTCCCGCTCTTGGTGTGTGTGTGTGTTGGGGGTGGGGGGTCGTCCCGCTCTTGTTGTGTGTGTGTTGGGGGTGGGGGGTCGTCCCGCTCTTGTTGTGTGTGTGTGTTGGGGGTGGGGGTCGTCCCGCTCTTGTTGTGTGTGTGTTGGGGGTGGGGGGTCGTCCCGCTCTTGGTGTGTGTGTGTTGGGGGTGGGGGGTCGTCCCGCTCTTGTTGTGTGTGTGTTTGGGGGGGGGGGGGGGTCGTCCCGCTCTTGTTGTGTGTGTGTGTTGGGGGTGGGGGGTCGTCCCGCTCTTGGTGTGTGTGTGTTGGGGGTGGGGGGTCGTCCCGCTCTTGGTGTGTGTGTGTTGGGGTGGGGGGTCGTCCCGCTCTTGATGTATGTGTGTTTGGGGGGGGGGTCGTCCCGCTCTTGATGTATGTGTGTTTGGGGGGGGGGTCGTCCCGCTCTTGGTGTATGTTTGGGGGGGTCGTCCCGCTCTTGGAGTATGTATGTTTGGGGGGGTCGTCCCGCTCTTGGAGTATGTATGTTTGGGGGGGAGGATCGTCCCGCTCTTGGTGTATGTGTGTTTGGGGGGGGGGGGGGTCGTCCCGCTCTTGGTGTATGTGTGTTTGGGGGGGGGGTCGTCCCGCTCTTGGTGTATGTGTGTTTGGGGGGGGGTCGTCCCGCTCTTGGTGTATGTGTGTTTGGGGGGGGTCGTCCCGCTCTTGGTGTATGTGTGTTTGGGGGGGGGTCGTCCCGCTCTTGAAGTATGCTCACCTAGTTGTGCTTGCGCTGGTTGAGCTCTGACTCTTTGGTCCCGCCTCTCATCTGTCAATCAACTGATGTACAGATTCCTGAGCCTATTGGGCTCTATCATATCTACACTTGAAACCGTGTATGGAGTCAGCCTCCACCACATCACTGTCTAATGCATTCCATCTGTTAACTACTCTGACACTGAAAAAGTTCTTTCTAACGTCCCTGTGGCTCATTTGGGTACTCAGTTTCCGTCTGTGTCCCCTTGTTCGCGTACCACTCGTGTTAAACACTTTATCTTAATCTACCCAGTCAATTCCTCTTTAGAATTTTATAGGAAGTGATCATGTCTCCCATAACTCTTCCGATTTCTAGTGTCGTGAGGTTTAGTTCCAATAATCTTTCCTAGCAGCTCATTCCTCGCAGCTCGGGGACTAGCCTGGTGGCATACCTCTAAACCTTTTCTAACTTCGTTTTGTGTTTGACTAGATGTGGACTCCTCGCTGGAGCCGCATATTCCAGTATTGGTCTGACATATGTGATATACAAGGTTCTGAATGTTTCTTACGCATGTTTCTGAAGGCAGTTCTTATGTTCGCCATCCTTGCATACGCCGCTGATGTCACCCTTTTGATGTGGGTTTCTGGGGACAGCTCAGGTGTGATATCAACCCCCAGATCTTTCTCTCGCCCTGAGTCCTGAAGGATTTCCTCGTCCAGTTCGTACCTTGTGTTTGGCCTCCTGTTCGCTATGTCTATCTTCATCACTTTGCACTTGATCGAGTTAAACTTTAGTAGCCATTAGCTGGACCATTCCTTCAGTCTATCCAGGTCATCCTATACCCTCTTGCTGTCCTCCTGTTTTAATCCTTCTCATAATTTTGGCATTGTCAGCAAACATTGAGAGGAATGAGTCTATACCTTCTGGAAGATCATTCATGTATATCAGAAACAGGATAGGTCCGAGTACAGAGCCCTGTGGGACTCCCTTACCCATTGGAGCGCCTGGGATGGGTCTGGGAATGAATACGCCTGAAAATAATATGATGTTTAAAGGTGATAAGTTCCAGGTGAGGAAGTTAAAGGAAACACAAGGTACAGGACACAATCAGATCTACTCATAGAAGGAAAGCAACATGTAAAAGATTTGGGAATTATGATGTCTGACGACCTGACATTTAGTGAACATAACCGAGCAAATATAGCGGCGGCCAGGACAATGATAAGATGGATTATGAGAACGTTCACATCCAGAGACACCACAACAATGTTAATGCTATTTAAATCACTGGTGCTGTCCCGTCTTGAGTATTGCTCGGTACTCGCCTCACCTTTCAGAGCGGGAGAGATCTCTGAATTAGAGGGAATACAGAGAACATATACGGCACGCATAGACACGATAAAACATCTAAATTATTGGGACCGTCTCAAAGCTCTCAAGATGTACTCTCTTGAAAGGAGACGAGAAAGATATCAAATAATATATACATGGAAGATACTAGAGGGCCAGGTTCCAAATTTGCACCTTAGAATAACAACATACTGGAGCGAAAAATGCGGAAGGAAATGCAGAATAGAACCAGTGAGGAGCAGAGGTGCCATAGGCACAATCAGAGAACACTGAACATCAGAGGTCCACAGCTGTTCAACACCCTCCCAGCAAGCATTAGAAATATTGACCGAACAAAGGTGGATGTCTTTAAGAGGCTTGTATACAAGTTGTTGCAAGAAGTGGTGGTGTATGGGAGGGGGGGGGGGGTACTGCCTGGGGCTGGTGCATGGGGGTGTCCCCCTCCCCCCTCTCAGGCACCATGTTGCATTTGAGGTAACATCCCGTAATGGGTGCCGTGGGGTGGGGGGGGGAGTTGGGGGTCGATACTGGCCGGCACACATGATGCCAGGTGGTGGGAGTGCCACCTGCCACCTGCACAGGGGCACCCCACCCACTTATACTGTGGCACTCACCCACCTACACAGTGGCACCCACCCACCTATACTGTGGCACCCACCCACCTACACCGTGGCACCCACCCACCTGCACCGTGGCACCCACCCACACCGTGGCACCCCACCCACCTACACCGTGGCACCCACCCACCTACACCGTGGCACCCACCCACCTGCACAGTGGCACCCACCCACCTACACCGTGGCACCCACCCACCTACACGGTGGCACCCACCCACCTACACGGTGGCACCCACAAACCTGCACAGTGGCACCCACCCACCTACACGGTGGCACCCACCCACCTGCACGGTGGCACCCACCCACCTACACGGTGGCACCCACCCACCTACACCGTGGCACCCACCCACCTACACGGTGGCACCCACCCACCTGCACGGTGGCACCCACCCACCTACACCGTGGCACCCACCCACCTACACGGTGGCACCCACAAACCTGCACAGTGGCACCCACCCACCTACACGGTGGCACCCACCCACCTACACGGTGGCACCCACCCACCTACACGGTGGCACCCACAAACCTGCACAGTGGCACCCACCCACCTACACGGTGGCACCCACCCACCTACACGGTGGCACCCACCCACCTACACGGTGGCACCCACCCACCTGCACGGTGGCACCCACCCACCTGCACAGTGGCACCCACCCACCTACACCGTGGCACCCACCCACCTACACGGTGGCACTCACCCACCTACACGGTGGCACTCACCCACCTGCACAGTGGCACCCACCCACCTAAAGGTCCGCCCTCACGGTAACAGTCAATAATGTAGAAGACGATAAGGTCATGTCTGAGTTCCCTCTTCCTGTCTATTGTCACCTTCCCTCTTCCTGTCTACTGTCACCTCCCCTCTTCCTATCTATTGTCATCTTCCCTCTTCCTGTCTACTGTCACCTTGCTTCCCTCTTCCTGTCTACTGTCACCTTCCCTCTTCCTGTCTACTGTCACTACCTCCACCACCACCACCACCACCAACACCAACACCACCA
>NC_091174.1:1079206-1229206 GCF_040958095.1 Procambarus clarkii
ATTATCCTTTACCTGCAATTTGCTTTTGATAAATGTACAGAATATGCCCGGTTCTGTTGTGCATTTCTCCGCTATCCCTTTCTCAACATTTCTTTCTTCCTCAATTTCTTTCTGCTTTATTTCTGTGCCAGCACATCCCAGTGTTGGCGCAGGGATGTGCTGGCATGCCTGCATAGTGTCAACTGTCTTAACATACTCGGCCCATGCATTCACACACTCACCCATAAACGGCTCAGCCGGGCCTCATACTGTGAGAGAGACTAATTTATTCATACCCACTTGGGTCACAGCAGGGGAGGGGGGGGGAGATAGGGGTAGTACCACACAGAGGTTGATGCCTCCACAACATTCCCGAGGGTGGTCAGGTCAGGTCAGGTCAGGTCAGGTCAGGTCAGGTCAGGTCAGGCGAGGGGGTTTTATTATTATTATTTTATTAACACATTTAGGTACATAGGCATTTGTGCAGCTGCCCTGGACTATATGAAGGGGAGCACAGTAGTCACAAAGGCAGCTCCGTGGTGCTAAAAAATCCCCATCACACAGGATGGTTAGTCATACAGAGGCACGTGATCAGTAGTCTGCACTGGCAGACTCTGGGAGCATTATGAGGACTCAAGAACACGAGAGTGAATAAAATAATTGCAAAGCTCCAGGTACATCATGCCAACGGGTCAGAAAGGTCTAATAACTGGGCATTCGGTGATGTAGTGCGGGAGATCATGCCGCAGTTCCTGCTCACAGAGTTTGCAACTGGAGTGCTCAGGATTGGGAGATCCGTCACCTGTAGCCACCTGCCACAGGTAACGGTAACCCAACCTGATCCTTGCAACCACTGTGTCGCACAGACTGGTGGACGTTTTGTGCTGCCCATAAACATAGATTTCAGATCTGAACAAATCATAGCTTTTTATACTAATGCTTTCAGGTCGTTGGGAGTCAGTAAGTTCTTTCCTATCAGACCTGAATGTTTGGACCAATACAGTTTTGACAGCAGAGATGGGGATACCTAGATCTAATTCAACTTCAGACTTGTTACACGCTAATTTGGCTGCAATGTCTGTCTCATTATGATGGGTTATATTTATGTGTGAAGGTATCCATACAAAGGAGATTCGAGACCCTTTACTCTGTGCATCAATTAGGTCATTTATAATTGGGAGTATGAGGCTCTTGCTGTCGATCTTCCAAGAGAAGTTTTCGATTGCTTGAAGAGCAGACTTTGAATCACAAAATATTATTCCTCCTCCAATGTTTTTTAATGTACTGGTAGCTAGTTGTAATGCTGCTAGTTCTGCTTGTGTGGAGGTCAGCCAGTTGTTTAACCTGACACTGACAGTCTTTGTGCAAATATTATTTCCATAAAACCTACATGCTGTGATCCGGTGATCACAGTCCACGGAACGAGTTACCCTCGTTACGGATCCTTGTTGTTAGGTAAATAACAGTCATGATCTGTTGAGTGATGTATCCCGAACGAATATTTATAGCCATCGAATACACCATCACCACTTACGGGCTATTCATGCCCGTGCCTGAGAATTCTCAGGCTAACCAAGTGTTCTGTGTTAAATATTCCTTGCGTGTTTCTGCAAGTTTGTGGTATATATGGGCTCGAGTTTTCCCTAGTAAATATGATTGAGTTGGGAGAACGTATCTCTGATCTGTCACTATTAGCTAGTGTCGCTGGGAACTGGGGTCGTGGAATAGCCGCCCGACGAACAGTTCCTTTAACGATCTGTGTAGTGTATTGGTTAGTGTACTGGCTTACCACTTGGTTGGCTTCAGTTCTATTCTTTCATAGGGAAAAAGTTTGTTTATATATATATATATATATACAATATATTTCCTATAATTTTTTTCTTATGAAATGATAAAGCTACCCATTTTATTATGTATGAGGTAAATTTTTATTTATTGGAGTTAAAATTAACGTAGATATATGACCGAACCTAACCAACCCTACCTAACCTAACCTAACCTATCTTTATAGGTTACGCTAGGTTAGGTAGCCGAAAAAGTTAGGTTAGGTTAGGTAGGTTAGGTAGTCGAAAAACAATTAATTCATGAAAACTTGGCTTATTAGGCAAATCGGGCCTTGCATAATAGGCTGAGAAGTGCGTTCTGGCTACTAGGTACGACATATATATATATATATATATATATATATATATATATATATATATATATATATATATATATATATATATATATATATATATATATATATGTCGTACCTAGTAGCCAGAACTCACTTCTATGCCTACTATGCAAGGCCCGATTTGCCTAATAAGCCAAGTTTTCATGAATTAATTGTTTTTCGACTACCTAACCTACCTAACCTAACCTAACGTTTTCGGCTACCTAACCTAACCTAACCTATAAAGATAGGTTAGGTTAGGTTAGGTAGGGTTGGTTAGGTTCGGTCATATATCTACGTTAATCTTAACTCCAATAAAAAAAAATTGACCTCATACATAATGAAATGGGTAGCTTTATCATTTCATAAGAAAACTATTTGAGAAAATATATTAATTCAGGAAAACTTGGCTTATTAGGCAAATCGGGCCTTGCATAGTAGGCCGAGAAGTGCGTTCTGGCTACTAGGTACGACATATATATATATATATATATATATATATATATATATATATATATATATATATATATATATATATAATATATATATATATATAATATATATATATATATATATATATATATATATATATATATATATATATATATATATATATATATTTATTTTTATACATATATATACATATATATTATATAAAATATAAAATACGGTATACATGTGCACGTACACATACACCTGCTGCTGTGTACACCTGCACGGTGTACATGTGTACGGCAACAGACACCTGCCGCTGAGTACGACTGCACGGTGCACGTTAACTTTAATGTTTAGTATGTTGAATATCTGGTCAAGGTTAACTTCTGCCATTATTAACAAGCAACTCGCAAATGGTCAAATTCTTGGCTAATGTAATTAATTACATATAATAGCAGTTTCCTACTTCATAAACAATTATATCCGGGTGCCTGGGGTGGTGTCCGGGTGCCTGGGGTGGTGTCCGGGTGTCTGGGGTGGTGTGTCCGGGTGTCTGGGGTGGTGTGTCCGGGTGTCTGGGGTGGTGTGTCCGGGTGTCTGGGGTGGTGTGTCCGGGTGTCTGGGGTGGTGTGTCCGGGTGTCTGGGGTGGTGTGTCCGGGTGTCTGGGGTGGTGTGTCCGGGTGTCTGGGGTGGTGTGTCCGGGTGTCTGGGGTGGTGTCCGGGTGTCTGGGGTGGTGTGTCCGGGTGTCTGGGGTGGTGTGTCCGGGTGTCTGGGGTGGTGTCCGGGTGCCTGGGGTGGTGTGTCCGGGTGTCTGGGGCGGTGTCCGGGTGTCTGGGGTGGTGTGTCCGGGTGTCTGGGGTGGTGTCCGGGTGTCTGGGGTGGTGTCCGGGTGTCTGGGGTGGTGTCCGGGTGTCTGGGGTGGTGTGTCCGGGTGTCTGGGGTGGTGTGTCCGGGTGTCTGGGGTGGTGTGTCCGGGTGTCTGGGGTGGTGTGTCCGGGTGTCTGGGGTGGTGTCCGGGTGTCTGGGGTGGTGTGTCCGGGTGTCTGGGGTGGTGTGTCCGGGTGTCTGGGGTGGTGTGTCCGGGTGTCTGGGGTGGTGTCCGGGTGTCTGGGGTGGTGTCCGGGTGTCTGGGGTGGTGTGTCCGGGTGTCTGGGGCGGTGTCCGGGTGTCTGGGGTGGTGTCCGGGTGTCTGGGGTGGTGTGTCCGGGTGTCTGGGGTGGTGTCCGGGTGTCTGGGGTGGTGTGTCCGGGTGTCTGGGGTGGTGTCCGGGTGTCTGGGGTGGTGTGTCCGGGTGTCTGGGGTGGTGTCCGGGTGTCTGGGGTGGTGTCCGGGTGTCTGGGGCGGTGTCCGGGTGTCTGGGGCGGTGTCCGGGTGTCTGGGGTGGTGTGTCCGGGTGTCTGGGGTGGTGTCCGGGTGTCTGGGGTGGTGTCCGGGTGTCTGGGGTGGTGTCCGGGTGTCTGGGGTGGTGTCCGGGTGTCTGGGGTGGTGTCCGGGTGTCTGGGGTGGTGTCCGGGTGTCTGGGGTGGTGTCCGGGTGTCTGGGGTGGTGTGTCCGGGTGTCTGGGGTGGTGTGTCCGGGTGTCTGGGGTGGTGTCCGGGTGCCTGGGGTGGTGTGTCCGGGTGTCTGGGGCGGTGTCCGGGTGTCTGGGGTGGTGTGTCCGGGTGTCTGGGGTGGTGTCCGGGTGTCTGGGGTGGTGTCCGGGTGTCTGGGGTGGTGTCCGGGTGTCTGGGGTGGTGTGTCCGGGTGTCTGGGGTGGTGTGTCCGGGTGTCTGGGGTGGTGTGTCCGGGTGTCTGGGGTGGTGTGTCCGGGTGTCTGGGGTGGTGTCCGGGTGTCTGGGGTGGTGTGTCCGGGTGTCTGGGGTGGTGTGTCCGGGTGTCTGGGGTGGTGTGTCCGGGTGTCTGGGGTGGTGTCCGGGTGTCTGGGGTGGTGTCCGGGTGTCTGGGGTGGTGTCCGGGTGTCTGGGGTGGTGTGTCCGGGTGTCTGGGGCGGTGTCCGGGTGTCTGGGGTGGTGTCCGGGTGTCTGGGGTGGTGTGTCCGGGTGTCTGGGGTGGTGTCCGGGTGTCTGGGGTGGTGTGTCCGGGTGTCTGGGGTGGTGTCCGGGTGTCTGGGGTGGTGTGTCCGGGTGTCTGGGGTGGTGTCCGGGTGTCTGGGGCGGTGTCCGGGTGTCTGGGGTGGTGTGTCCGGGTGTCTGGGGTGGTGTCCGGGTGTCTGGGGTGGTGTCCGGGTGTCTGGGGTGGTGTCCGGGTGTCTGGGGTGGTGTCCGGGTGTCTGGGGTGGTGTCCGGGTGTCTGGGGTGGTATGTCCGGGTGTCTGGGGTGGTGTCCGGGTGTCTGGGGTGGTGTCCGGGTGTCTGGGGTGGTGTCCGGGTGTCTGGGGTGGTGTGTCCGGGTGTCTGGGGTGGTGTGTCCGGGTGTCTGGGGTGGTGTGTCCGGGTGTCTGGGGTGGTGTGTCCGGGTGTCTGGGGTGGTGTGTCCGGGTGTCTGGGGTGGTGTGTCCGGGTGTCTGGGGTGGTGTCAGGGTGTCTGGGGTGGTGTCAGGGTGTCTGGGGTGGTGTCCGGGTGTCTGGGGTGGTGTCCGGGTGTCTGGGGTGGTGTGTCCGGGTGTCTGGGGTGGTGTCCGGGTGTCTGGGGTGGTGTGTCTGGGGTGGTGTGTCCGGGTGTCTGGGGTGGTGTGTCCGGGTGTCTGGGGTGGTGTGTCCGGGTGCCTGGGTTGGTGTGTCCGGGTGTCTGGGCTGGTGTCCGGGTGTCTGGGGTGGTGTGTCCGGGTGTCTGGGGTGGTGTCCGGGTGTCTGGGGTGGTGTCCGGGTGTCTGGGGTGGTGTGTCCGGGTGTCTGGGGTGGTGTGTCCGGGTGTCTGGGGTGGTGTCCGGGTGTCTGGGGTGGTGTCCGGGTGTCTGGGGTGGTGTCCGGGTGTCTGGGGTGGTGTGTCCGGGTGTCTGGGGTGGTGTGTCCGGGTGTCTGGGGTGGTGTCCGGGTGCCTGGGGTGGTGTCCGGGTGCCTGGGGTGGTGTCCGGGTGCCTGGGGTGGTGTCCGGGTGTCTGGGGTGGTGTCCGGGTGTCTAGGGTGGTGTCCGGGTGCCTGGGGTGGTGTCCGGGTGTCTGGGGTGGTGTGTCCGGGTGTCTGGGGTGGTGTGTCCGGGTGTCTGGGGTGGTGTGTCCGGGTGTCTGGGGTGGTGTCCGGGTGTCTGGGGTGGTGTGTCCGGGTGTCTGGGGTGGTATGTCCGGGTGTCTGGGGTGGTGTGTCCGGGTGTCTGGGGTGGTGTGTCCGGGTGTCTGGGGTGGTGTCCGGGTGTCTGGGGTGGTGTGTCCGGGTGTCTGGGGTGGTGTCCGGGTGTCTGGGATGGTATGTCCGGGTGTCTGGGGTGGTGTCCGGGTGTCTGGGGTGGTGTCCGGGTGTCTGGGGTGGTGTGTCCGGGTGTCTGGGGTGGTGTGTCCGGGTGTCTGGGGTGGTGTCCGGGTGTCTGGGGTGGTGTGTCCGGGTGTCTGGGGTGGTGTCCGGGTGTCTGGGATGGTATGTCCGGGTGTCTGGGGTGGTGTCCGGGTGTCTGGGGTGGTGTCCGGGTGTCTGGGGTGGTGTCCGGGTGTCTGGGGTGGTGTCCGGGTGTCTGGGGTGGTGTCCGGGTGTCTGGGGTGGTGTGTCCGGGTGTCTGGGGTGGTGTCCGGGTGTCTGGGGTGGTATGTCCGGGTGTCTGGGGTGGTATGTCCGGGTGTCTGGGGTGGTGTGTCCGGGTGTCTGGGGTGGTGTGTCTGGGGTGGTGTGTCCGGGTGTCTGGGGTGGTGTGTCCGGGTGTCTGGGGTGGTGTCCGGGTGTCTGGGGTGGTGTCCGGGTGTCTGGGGTGGTGTGTCCGGGTGTCTGGGTGGTATGTCCGGGTGTCTGGGGTGGTGTCCGGGTGTCTGGGGTGGTGTCTGGGTGTCTGGGGTGGTATGTCCGGGTGTCTGGGGTGGTGTCCGGGTGTCTGGGGTGGTGTCCGGGTGTCTAGGGTGGTGTCCGGGTGTCTGGGGTGGTGTCCGGGTGTCTGGGGTGGTATGTCCGGGTGCCTGGGGTGGTATGTCCGGGTGCCTGGGGTGGTGTGTCCGGGTGTCTGGGGTGGTGTGTCCGGGTGTCTGGGGTGGTATGTCCGGGTGTCTGGGGTGGTGTGTCCGGGTGTCTGGGGTGGTGTGTCCGGGTGTCTGGGGTGGTGTCCGGGTGTCTGGGGTGGTGTGTCCGGGTGTCTGGGGTGGTGTCCGGGTGTCTGGGATGGTATGTCCGGGTGTCTGGGGTGGTGTCCGGGTGTCTGGGGTGGTGTCCGGGTGTCTGGGGTGGTGTCCGGGTGTCTGGGGTGGTGTCCGGGTGTCTGGGGTGGTGTCCGGGTGTCTGGGGTGGTGTGTCCGGGTGTCTGGGGTGGTGTCCGGGTGTCTGGGGTGGTATGTCCGGGTGTCTGGGGTGGTATGTCCGGGTGTCTGGGGTGGTGTGTCCGGGTGTCTGGGGTGGTGTGTCCGGGTGTCTGGGGTGGTGTGTCCGGGTGTCTGGGGTGGTGTGTCCGGGTGTCTGGGGTGGTGTCCGGGTGTCTGGGGTGGTGTCCGGGTGTCTGGGGTGGTGTGTCCGGGTGTCTGGGTGGTATGTCCGGGTGTCTGGGGTGGTGTCCGGGTGTCTGGGGTGGTGTCTGGGTGTCTGGGGTGGTATGTCCGGGTGTCTGGGGTGGTGTCCGGGTGTCTGGGGTGGTGTCCGGGTGTCTAGGGTGGTGTCCGGGTGTCTGGGGTGGTGTCCGGGTGTCTGGGGTGGTATGTCCGGGTGCCTGGGGTGGTATGTCCGGGTGCCTGGGGTGGTGTGTCCGGGTGTCTGGGGTGGTGTGTCCGGGTGTCTGGGGTGGTGTGTCCGGGTGTCTGGGGTGGTGTCCGGGGGCCTGGGGTGGTGTCCGGGTGTCTGGGGTGGTGTGTCCGGGTGTCTGGGGTGGTGTGTCCGGGTGTCTGGGGTGGTGTGTCCGGGTGTCTGGGGTGGTGTGTCCGGGTGTCTGGGGTGGTGTCCGGGTGTCTGGGGTGGTGTCCGGGTGTCTGGGGTGGTGTGTCCGGGTGTCTGGGGTGGTGTGTCCGGGTGCCTGGGGTGGTGTGTCCGGGTGCCTGGGGTGGTGTGTCCGGGTGTCTGGGGTGGTGTGTCCGGGTGTCTGGGGTGGTGTCCGGGTGTCTGGGGTGGTGTCCGGGTGCCTGGGGTGGTGTCCGGGTGTCTGGGGTGGTCTCTGGGTGTCTGAGGTGGTGTGTTCGGGTGCCTGGGGTGGTGTCAGGGTGTCTGGGGTGGTGTCTGGGTGTCTGGGGTGGTGTGTCTGGGGTGGTGTCCGGGTGCCTGTGGTGGTGTCCGGGTGTCTGGGGTGATGTCTGGGTGTCTGGGGTGGTGTGTCCGGGTGTCTGGGGTGGTGTCTAGGTGTCTGGGGTGGTGTCCGGGTGCCTGGGGTGGTGTCCGGGTGTCTGGGGTGGTGTGTCCGGGTGTCTGGGGTGGTGTCCGGGTGTCTGGGGTGGTGTCCGGGTGTCTGGGGTGGTGTCCGGGTGTCTGGGGTGGTGTCCGGGGGCCTGGGGTGGTGTCCGGGTGTCTGGGGTGGTGTGTCCGGGTGTCTGGGGTGGTGTGTCCGGGTGTCTGGGGTGGTGTGTCCGGGTGTCTGGGGTGGTGTGTCCGGGTGTCTGGGGTGGTGTGACAAGGTGTCTGGGGTGGTGTGTCCGGGTGTCTGGGGTGGTGTGTCCGGGTGCCTGGGGTGGTGTGTCCGGGTGCCTGGGGTGGTGTGTCCGGGTGCCTGGGGTGGTGTCCGGGTGCCTGGGGTGGTGTCCGGGTGCCTGGGGTGGTGTCACACTAGCAACATCAAACACTTCTTGGCGCTCATTCCCGATGAAGACACTCCAGGTGCTGCGCCGACCTGTGTGCCTGAGAGACGTAACTTTCCCACATTATTCATTTACCCGATAATCCATCAAGTATATTGTGTGCTGTAAGGTCTGGCGTGCCTTCTTGCTGGTGTACTCACCTGGATGTGCTTGCAGGGTCGAGCTAAGCTCCTGGCCCCGCCTTCCGAGCGTTCGTAGATTAATGCAGTGACTCGTTTCTCACTTGTATCATATTTACATTTCAAAATCTGAATCGAATTAGCTTCAGCGACTCTGCATCTGACCTATTTCATTTTCTGACAGCTCTAACACTGAAAAAGTTCTTCCTGATGTGTCTGACTCATTTGCGTCTCTAGTTTCCATCTATGACCCCTCGTTCTGCTGTTCCTAGCTTTGAACAACGCTGCTTTGTCTACCTTGTCAACTTCCCTTGGAACTTATATGTTGTTATCATGTCAACTCTTTCCTCTAGCGTGGTGAGGTCCATTCATTGCTCTCAGTGTTTCCTCATAGCGCAGTCCCCCTCGGCCCCAAAACTAGTCTCATTGTATATGTTTGCACCTTTTTTTAGTTTCTCCTTGTCCTTTTTTCAGTGAGGACTCCATGCTGGTGACACGTATTCAAGTGTGGGTCTCACCTTCGCTGTCTATAGGGCAAGGAAATCCCCATTGTCCAAATTTATGAAGGGTACACGGGCTTTGGCCATTATGCCCTATGCAGCTGTGGGCTTCTGGCATCACACTTGGGTTATGTCCACTCCCAGGTCTTTCTTCCTTACTGATTGAAGAAGTTGTCATCTCATCATCCTATACTGCTGTACTGGTCTTTGCACTCCGGTTCCAATCCTCTTAACTACTTTTTTCTGGCAGCCATTTTTCAGACCACTTCTGGATTGTGTTCAAATTCTCTTGCAATGTATCACAATCTAGCCCTGACTTGCCTCTTCTCATTAGTTTTGCATCATCTGCAAACATTGATATATAGGAGTTACTTTCATTTGTCAGGTCATTGACATGTATTAAAAACAGGAAGGGGGTCTGGAAGCGACCCTTGTAGTACTCCACTTGTAACCTCTCTCCACTCTGATGTTTCTGCTCTCACTGTAATCCTTTGTCACATTCATCTCCAACAGATTGCTTTTGACCTCGTCACTGGTGAGCTCAACTTCCTCCAAGGTTGCTTGGTTTGCCGCCGCCTCATTTAATACAGGGGCTTCTCCTTGTTTTATTGTGAAGACCTCTTGGAATCTCTTGACGAGTTCTTCACAGACGTCCTTGTCATTCTCGGTGTTTCTTTTCTCTACTTTTCACAGTTTCATCACTTGTTCCTTCACTGCTGTTTTCCTCCTGATGTTTTTAATTTTTCACCTATTGGGCTGGGATAAACCTGTCTGGAGCTTCTGGGTGACATAATTTATCATATCCTGTACAGTCTTTTCTCCGAGTTCTGTTTCTCATGGTATTCCCATTAGGAAGTTCCTCATCTCGTCATATTTTCCTCTTTGGTAATTTAGCATTTTCCTTTCCGATCCCATCCTTGGATAGGTTATCCCTACCTCCACCAGATACTGAAATGTCAATACACTGGTCACTTGTTCCTATGGGGCTTCAAATTTGACTTCCCTTATTTCTGACTCATTCACGGTGAACATCAGGCGGAGTCTCGCTGGTTCGTCATTCCCTCTAATTCTTGTGGGTCCCCTGACATGTTGGCTCAGAATGTTTGTGTTGCCACGTCCAAGAGGATTGGGGATTGGGAAACAAGGGGTGCTCGGGCTGAGAGGAGGATATAGGATTTGGGTGGTATGGTGGGTTTGTTTCCGGGGAGGGGGAGGGGAGGGGGGGCTCGTGGTGTGTGTGTGTGGGGGGGTGTGGGTGACGTGATGATAAGCGTCGTCGTGAACAACACAGGGCATGATGAGCACCTTCAACATTGTCTTCAACCGTCATGATGATACAAGGGTGAGCGTCCCGACCTTACTGTCCTGCCGCTTTATTGGCCTGTGTCCTTGGTGCTTGTTCCATTACAGTAACAAGTTTGCTTCTTGTATGCAGGCGATGAGTCACAATAACGTGGCTCAAGTATGTTGACCAGACCACACACAGGAAATTGAAGGGACGACGACGTTTCGGTCCGTCGGAGTTTGGAGCTGCCTCGTATGGGCCAATAGGCCTGCTGCAGTTTCCATTACTACTATCCCCTACACCTGACTTTCCTCCTCAGCTCTCTCTTGCCTATTTATTGCCTGACCCTACCTCCTCATCACAATCGACTTGAGAATGGTCCAGGACGGACCGAAACGTCGTCGTCCCTTCAATTTCTAGTGTGTGGTCTGGTCAACAACTTGCTTCTTGTATTTTTTTAGTGTATCATCACAAGGGCTGACAATGAGTACGCCGCCCTGTTTCTGGAGTGGTGTCTCCAGCAGCTTGTAAACCTGATCCAACATCAGCAGTATAAACATTCTGTATACAGAGTACTCTGTGTTCTGGTCTTGGGGGGATTGAGTTTTCTTCGTCTGTTAACATATCAAGGACTCGTGGCTCTATCTAGAGCACATTAGCATAGCTGCTGTCTTGTCAGAAGTTTAATGTTAGCATTTGATTTTAAATTTTGCCCCGAGGGGCGAGTTTATTGGGCAGCGCCACTCATCTTGTGAGTGGACGCACCGCCATAGCAGCATGTACAACACTCCCCAATAGGAAGAAAACCCGCTAGGTTGTTCATCCTGTCACTTGTACCCAGACACAGCTGAGACTTGCTTAACTATCTCAAGTGAACAGCTCCTCAAACAAGAAGATTAACATCTATCAACCCTGAAAAGCTTACGTTATCTTGCGGGTGCAAAATTTGTTATATTGATAGCAAGAGAAATTCAAAATATACGCAATATCATCCTTTAGGTTGTCTCATGTTACTGGTCTTGACGTTTATGAGAATATTCCATGTGCTGTTCTCTATTAACCTCACCCACCATGACCTCGGGGGTTATCTTGAGATGATTCTTGAGATGATTTCGGGGCTTTTTAGTGTCCCCGCGGCCCGGTCCTCGACCAGGCCTCCACCCCCAGGAAGCAGCCCGTGACAGCTGACTAACACCCAGGTACCTATTTTACTGCTAGGTAACAGAGGCATAGGGTGAAAGAAACTCTGCCCTAGCAGATTGTACTAGCTCGTGCTGGGACTTGGGCAGGAGTCCCGTCTAATCATTATTATCTGCCCACTCTCCTTCTACAGTTATCTTTATTCTCGAATATTTTATATTGTCACCAACAGATTTTATGTTTTCATGGCGAAAAATCCGAAGCCAAGAGAGCTAATGGCGACATCTAACAGCGTGGTTGAGCAGACACCAACCAGGAGGTGAGAGAAAGCGCCGCTGGGTCATTCATACTCTGAACCAACTCAAGATATGGCTCAACAACTGCCCAAACCTATATATGTGATATAAAACTCTTGTTCCATATTGGACTTGTTCAATAATCTAAATGAAACACATTTTAATTTTCCAGATGAATAATATTATTCCTCTGAATAATGAATAATTTCCAGAGTCAAGGAATCTGAATTCCCTGAAATACTCGCACTATGAAAACCATGGTCACACCACCAGCTATCTTGAGGTTATCTTGAGATGATTTCGGGGCTTAGCGTCCCCGCGGCCCGGTCCTCGACCAGGGCTCCTTTTTGTTACACCCCCCCCCCTCCCCAAGGAAGCAGCCCGTAGCAGCTGTCTAACTCCTAGGTACCTATTTACTGCTAGGTAACACGGGTATCAGGATGAAAGAAACATTTTGCCCATTTGTCTCCGGGAGCCGGTCGGACGAGCGGACAGCACGCGGGACTTGTGATCCTGTGGTCCTGGGTTCGATCCCAGGCGCCGGCGAGAAACAAAGTTTCTTTCACCCTATGCCCCTGTTATCTAGCAGTAAAATAGGTACCTGGGTGTTAGTCAGCTGTCACGGGCTGCTTCCTGGGGGTAGAGGCCTGGTCGAAGACCGGGCCGCGGGGACACTAAAGCCCCGAAATCATCTCAAGATAACCTCAAGAAGAAGATAACCACCAACCTTGGGCCCGACTAGTGGTCTGGGGCCAGATTCACGAAGCAGTTACGCAAGCACTTACGAACGTGTACATCTTTCCTCGATCTTTGACGGCTTTGGTTACATTTATTAAACAGTTTACAAGTATGAAAACTTCCCAATCAACTGTTGTTATTGTTATAAACAGCCTCCTGGTGCTTCGGAGCTCATTAACTGTTTACTAATTGTAAACAAAGCCGCCAAAGATTGAGAAAAGATGTACAGGTTCGTAATTACTTGCGTAACTGCTTCGTGAATCTGGCACCTGGTCAACCAGGCTGTTTTGACACCGCTGTTCGCAGTCTGACACATTAATCACAGTCTGGTTGTTCAGGTATAACCTTTTAGCGGTACCAACTGGCGATAACCTTATCTCCCCTCAACCCGATATCCTCCCCCCAGACAAACCAGACTCTTGATTTGCCATTCCCAACAAAAAAAAAAATAAAAATAAAACAGGTTTGCCTAATCGTATTTGGTCGATTCCGTACAAAATACGACGTATTAGATGAGTTAGTGTAAGAGTGTTTGCCAGATTCATCAGCAGTTACGCGCGCAAGTTTCGCAGTCACGCAAGTTTCTAGGAGAGTGTCCCGCCCTGCCTCCTTCCTGGCGGTCACGTGACGACTCAACTCGCTGTTTACAAACGCCGACCATCCTAGGAATGCCACTTGACGCCTAGGCAGTTCCGGAGCTCCTAGCTCTATGCAAACTGTGTTGGAGCACTTCTAGCTTTATGTAAACTGTATTGGAGCACTCCTAGCTTTATGTAAACTGTATTGTAGCACTCCTAGCTTTATGTAAACTGTATTGTAGCACTTCATGCTTTGTGTAAACTATATTGGAGCACTCCTAGCTTTATGTAAACTGTTTTGGAGCACTTCTAGCTTTATGTAAACTATTGGAGCACTTCTAGCTTTATGTAAACCCGTATTGCAGCATTCCTAACTTTATGTAAACCCGTATTGGAGCACTCCTAGCTTTATGTAAACTGTGTTGGAGCACTCCTAGCTTTATGTAAACTGTATTGGAGCACTCCTAGCTTTATGTAAACTGTATTGGAGCACTCCTAGCTTTATGTAAACTGTATTGGAGCACTCCTAGCTTTATGTAAACTGTGTTGGAGCACTTCTAGCTTTATGTAAACTGTATTGGAGCACTCCTAGCTTTATGTAAACTGTATTGGAGCACTCCTAGCTTTATGTAAACTGTATTGGAGCACTCCTAGCTTTATGTAAACTGTATTGGAGCACTCCTAGCTTTATGTAAACTGTATTGTAGCACTTCATGCTTTGTGTAAACTGTATTGGAGCACTCCTAGCTTTATGTAAACTGTTTTGGAGCACTTCTAGCTTTATGTAAACTATTGGAGCACTTCTAGCTTTATGTAAACCCGTATTGCAGCATTCCTAACTTTATGTAAACCCGTATTGGAGCACTCCTAGCTTTATGTAAACTGTGTTGGAGCACTCCTAGCTTTATGTAAACTGTATTGGAGCACTCCTAGCTTTATGTAAACTGTATTGGAGCACTCCTAGCTTTATGTAAACTGTATTGGAGCACTCCTAGCTTTATGTAAACTGTGTTGGAGCACTTCTAGCTTTATGTAAACTGTATTGGAGCACTCCTAGCTTTATGTAAACTGTATTGGAGCACTCCTAGCTTTATGTAAACTGTATTGGAGCACTCCTAGCTTTATGTAAACTGTATTGGAGCACTCCTAGCTTTATGTAAACTGTGTTGGAGCACTTCTAGCTTTATGTAAACTATTGGAGCACTCCTAGCTTTATGTAAACTGTATTGGAGCACTCCTAGCTTTATGTAAACTGTATTGGAGCACTCCTCGCTTTATGTAAACCGTATTGGAGCACTCCCAGCTTTATGTAAACCGTATCGGAGCACTCGTAGCTTTATGTAAACAGGTTGGGAGGTAGAGTATGGCGTGTTGAAGGAGCTGGGAACGTAGGGACTTCCTGGACGCCTGTTGGTACTCACTCTGCTCCTCCGTGACCAGTATTACAGGTTACTGTACCTGTTAATCTTTCTGTTACTTAACACACCTGTTACAGGTGGCTTTACTGTTACTTAACACACCTGTTACAGGTAGCTTTACTGTTACTTAACACACCTGTTACAGGTGGCTATACTGTTACTTAACACACCTGTTACAGGTGGCTTTACTGTTACTTATCACAAAAGCTGTGTTTTTGACTTTTAGAGTTCCCAATTGAGCAGCTCTTAGAGCTCCCAGGTGAACAGCTCTTAGAGCTCCCAGGTGAACAGCTCTTAGAGCTCCCAGGTGAACAGCTCTTAGAGCTCCCAGGTGAACAGCTCTTAGAGCTCCCAGGTGAACAGCTCTTAGAGCTCCCAGGTGAACAGCTCTTAGAGCTCCCAGGTGAACAGCTCTTAGAGCTCCCAGGTGAACAGCTCTTAGAGCTCCCAGGTGAACAGCTCTTAGAGCTCCCAGGTGAACAGCTCTTAAGAGCTCCCAGGTGAACAGCTCTTAAGAGCTCCCAGGTGAACAGCTCTTAAGAGCTCCCAGGTGAACAGCTCTTAAGAGCTCCCAGGTGAACAGCTCCTTCTCTCCAATTGCCACTGTAAAAATACCAGATTTGCCTAAGTTTTAATTATCAGGGGGAACGCGCCCAGCCATTACGACTATATAGCACTGAGAGAGGGGTCAGGATAAGGGATGGGACGAGGGGAAAGGAATGGTGCCCAACCACTTAGTGGACGGTCGGGGGATTGAACTCCGACCTACATGCAGCGAGACCGTCGCTCTACCGTCCAGCCCAAGTGGCTGGAACAGATTTACCTAACCCAAGCAACCCACCAAACCTCTCGACGCATAGCAAATGTTAATATTTGCTAATAATAATATAGTTAATATTCCCATGCTTTAATTTTGACATAGAAGACGCAGTTTAACCGATAGGTCGAAGGGGTAACTATATTACTTTTTTAATTGTTATTATAAGCTACGTCGTCAAGTCACTTACGTTGTCGTCTTATCAAAATTACAACTATCAGAGTATTGTGTGTACTCGCTGGGTACACTGTTTCAGCTGGACTTGCTTGGGTAGTTCTCGTCTCGTGGTGGTGTCCCAGGGTAGTTCTAGTCTCGTGGTGGTGTCCCAGGGTAGTTCTAGTCTCGTGGTGGTGTCTCAGGGTAGTTCTCGTCTCGTGGTGGTGTCTCAGGGTAGTTCTCGTCTCGTGGTGGTGTCTCAGGGTAGTTATCGTCTCGTGGTGGTGTCCCAGGGTAGTTCTCGTCTCGTGGTGGTGTCTCAGGGTAGTTCTCGTCTCGTGGTGGTGTCTCAGGGTAGTTCTCGTCTCGTGGTGGTGTCTCAGGATAGTTCTCGTCTCGTGGTGGTGTCTCAGGATAGTTCTCGTCTCGTGGTGTCCCCCAGGGTAGTTCTCGTCTCGTGGTGTCCCCCAGGGTAGTTCTCGTCTCGTGGTGTCCCCAGGGGTAGTCACGTCTCTGGTCGTCACAAGCTGACAATGCTACTCAACTAATTATTAAATCACTCGGAGTCAACAACAAATTTACCCCAAAAAATTATTAATCGCTGATATAATGTTTTAAGTTTAAGGAGCCATTATAGGTATATATAACATTTTGCGAGTAGCAGTTATTACTGAAGTGACATCACGAAAATAACGGTGGTGACGGTGGAAAATAACGGTGGCGGTGGAAAACGGTGGTGACGGTGGAAAATAACGGTGACGGTGGAAGTAACGGTCGAAAATAACGGTAACAATTAACATTGTTTAATGAATAAAATTGCTACTACATAGGGCTTGAATTTACTCATGATTGTCGTGGGTCAAAGTTCAATTCCACTAGAGGCATGGGGCGTCTAGTTGGTAATGGGTTCCTGCTGGAACAACCTATTTTGAACAATTCAAATTCAAATTGTTCAGGTAAAAGTACATACATAGAAGATGAGTTATAAACATAATGTTGGATTTATAATGAACAAATCCACAAGGGCCGTGACGAGGACTCGAACACGGATTAAGGCAGCGTCTCGGATGCTCTCGGACGCAGGTTCGAATCCTCGTCACGGCCCTCGTGGATTTGTTCATTTGATGCATCACGCAATTGTGATTTCTGTGTGTTGGATTTATAGATAGAGCTAGTACATACAGTACCTAAAGCCACTAGTACGCATAGCGTTTCGGGCAAGGTGTGGGGGAAACACACTAGACTAAAACTTAATACTAATTAAGATTATAAATAAATAAGTATAAATCGTGTTGAAAGTGGGGGGGGGGGGGCATGGGAGAAATCAGCAATTTAAACAAGTTTGTCAACAAACAATATTGTTTGAAAATAGCAGGACATGGGTTGACATTTCGGGGGTAAGGTAGGTTACATGAAGTTTATTAGGTAGTACTTTGTTTTTCTCTTAAACTGGTTGAGAGAGGTACAGTCTTTGGCATGATTAGGAAGGTCATTCCACATTCTGGGTCCCTTGATTTGTAGAGCGTTTCTAGTTTGGTTAAGGCGCACTCTTGGAATATCAAATAGTTAGTTGTTTCTGGTGTGGTGCCCATGGGTTCTGTTACAACCTTCAAGGAAGTGTTTAAGGTCAGGATTGACATTATAGTTCAGAGTTTTAAATATATGGCCTGGCGTTCCGCGAGCGCTATGTCATAGGTTCGTATCCTGGCCGGGGAGGATTTACTGGGCGCAATTCCTTAACTGTAGCCTCTGTTTAACGCAACAGTAAAATGTGTACTTGGATGAAAAAACGATTCTTCGCGGCAGGGGATCGTATTCCAGGGACCATAGGATTAAGGACTTGCCCGAAACGCTACGCATACTAGTGGCTGTACAAGAATGTAACAACTCTTGTATATATCTCAAAAAAAAATATATAGAGTACACATGAGAGGATGTGCGGTGGCTTAATATCTAACATAGTCAAAGATTTAAGTAAGGGTACCGAGTGATGTCTGGGGCCAGAGTTTGATATTGTTCTAATAGCATCTTTGTGTTGAGTAATTAAAGGATACAGATGATTTTGGGTAGTGGAACCCCAAGCACAAATACCATAGTTGAGATAAGGATAGATGAGGGAGTAATAGAGCGTCACCAGGGCAGGGCGAGGTACATAATATCTGATCTTAGAAAGAATGCCAACAGTTTTAGAAACTTTTTTTTGCTATATTTAGAATGTGACCCTGGAAACTCAGCTTGTGGTCGGTGAGGACACCAAGGAATTTACCATCAACTTTGTTACTGATTTGGATGTTGTTTATTCTTAATTTGATCTGAGGATTTATTACCAAACAAAGTATAGGTTTTGTCAATGATAAGGGTGAGTTTGCTAGCAGTTAACCATAGATGGACTTTATTTAGTTCAGTATTCACAGTAACATTCAGAGCAAGGGCTGGAGAAAATGAAGGTTGTGTCATCAGCAAATAAAATTGACTTGGGGTGATGAGAAGCATTTGGAAGGTCATTAAAGTAGATGAGAAAGAGGAGAGGGCCAAGTATGCTGCCCTGAGGAACACCAATGTTGATGGGTAGGGTGGGAGAAATGGAATTATTCACAGAAACATACTGGAGCCTGTCAGTAAGGTAAGACTGAAGGTATGGCCTCTGACTCCATAATGATGTAATTTAAGAAGGTTTTGGTGGTTGACTGTGTCAAAAGCCTTCCATAAGTCAACAAATAACCCAACAGGGAACTCATTTTTATCAAGAGCTGCATTTATCAAGCTAATCATACTAATCAGTGCATCGTTAGTACTTTTTTTGGGTCTGAATCCATATTGGCAAAAGCTAAGTATATTGTGTTTGGCTAGATAAAAGTAAAGCTGCACGTAGATTAGCTTTTCATATATTTTTGACATGGTTGGCAGAACTGATATAGGTTTGAAATTGTTGACATCAGTGAGATCACCACATTTATGGACTGGGGTTACTCTCGCTTTTATTAGAATATCCGGAAAGGTTTGGAGTTCAAATGATTTGTTGTAGAGCAATTTGTTGTAGGGTGGAGTAAGAAATCTGGAGGCTTTTTTGTAAATAAGAGTTGGTATCTCAACAAGGGCACTTAATTTTGTTTTAAGAGAAATGATTATCTCATTGACATCAGTGAAATTGGCGGAAGTTAGGTACAGAGACTCTGGATAGTTACCTGTAAGGTAGTCCTTAACATTAGTTAGGGAGGATGGAATAGCGTTAGCAAGGGATGTCCCAATGGATGATAAGAAACTATGGAATTCAATAGCAGTGTCAGAGGCTGAAAGCACACCATTGTCATTGGACAGGAGTATTGGTTTTTTATTCAAAATCTTTTTTGATCCTAATATTTGGGAGATAGTGCTCCTGTTTTCTTAATGTTGCCCTTAATTTGGTTAAATTTATTTTCGTAGTATTTTATTTTGGCGCTCCAAATTATTTTAGACAGCATGGATGAGTAAGTCTTTGAAACTTCTTTGGAGGTTATAGGTTATCTTGAGATGATTTCGGGGCTTTTTAGTGTCCCCGCGGCCCGGTCCTCGACCAGGCCTCCACCCCCAGGAAGCAGCCCGTGACAGCTGACTAACACCCAGGTACCTATTTTACTGCTAGGTAACAGGGGCATAGGGTGAAAGAAACTCTGCCCATTGTTTCTCGCCGACGCCTGGGATCGAACCCAGGACCACAAGATCACATGTCCAGGGTGCTGTCCGCTCGGCCGACCGGCTCCCACGACTGGAGACGACTCCTATTCTATACTTCTTCTCATAGTCATATTTTTTGTTAATATATTTAAGTATACCCCTAGTAAGGCATAGATTGTTTAACCTTTTAGTTGACTTGTTTCGTTAGCATTGGACAGTAGGTGTTATAGAAGCTCAGAGTTGTCTGAAGAAATGTTTGCACTGCTAGGTTGGTGTTCACTATGTCACCTAATTCAGTCTCCCAGTTGATATTAGCAGCAGCAATACAGTTGCTTATAGAAGTTTCATTATGCAGCCTAAAGCTTATCTTCATTGTATCTAGAGGTGGTTTATTAATGTTGGTTAGGAGAAATGTGGGGTAATGATCTGTGGTCCTATCAGTGATTATCCCTGAAGTAAGTGGAGAGGTTATGTTAGTCCAGATGTGGTCAAGAGCAGAGGCTGTACTATCAGTGATTCTAGTAGGTCTAGTGATTAAGGGTATGAGCAAGCAGGAACTCATACAGTTGAGGAAACTAGCAGCATGAGGGTTATCAGGCTCGCAGAGGTCTATATTTAAATCCCTCGAAATTATTAGTTGGTGTTTGTTAAGTCTGTTTGCTAGTATTAGATGTCTAAGGTTAGAGTTGAATTCAGACACATCAGTGTTAGGAATTTTGTAGACTGCTCCCACAGTCTGGACAGCCTCGCCACCCTTGACTCTGAAACGGGAAAAGATATACTCCCCACAGGGGTCTCAAGTTCTAATTACTTTTAAGTATGATAGTTCTTGGTGGTAGTAAAGAGCAGTACCACCACCTCTCTGTATTGGTCGACAGGTGTGAATTGCTGAGTAGTTTGGTATGTTAAAGAGTTGTGTAGTATCCACTTTTTAACTACGTTTCAATAAGTATTACAAATGAGAATTTGTTGTCAACTGTTTGAATTAGGGCACTAACATCATCAAAGTGTTAACTTAGAGATCTTACATTCAAGTTAATGACAGAAACATTGTGATTATATGTTAATACATTGTTTACATCATGTGCTGTACAATACCTGCAATTTTGATCATTAAAGTGATGATTGTCATAGATACTAAATAAGAGGTTTAGGTCTTGGTCTATACTAGTTTGCACAAGAGGGCTGTTTGACGGTAAAAAAGGCAATTATAAAAAGATCTAGATATATAAAATAACTAGCATGAATTGCAATATAAAAATTGGAATAGGTGAAAATGAATTATACAAAAAAAATGTAATTGGACAAATAAAGAAAAAATAGATGACAAGTAAAAAAAAAAGATTATAAAAAGAATAACTGTTAGGAATACAAAACTTTGTGAATTCCTAAAATTACACTATTCAAAATGTAGGTAGATTACTTTGAGGTATATTCAGGTACACTGAGAGTAATAGTTTACACTACAGGACACAGGCAAAGCCAGGGTACACTGGAGCATGGGGATATGGGGAGGCTAGGCAACCTAGGTAACAATGACACACAGGTTACCTTGTCTTGGTGACAAGGGGGTTAGATAAGAAGAGGCACAAGTGATAGGGTTGTATCAAGTCAGTCTGCACTGACTGATAGTGTTAGCCAGGTCGGTCAAACCTCACTGGGCGAGAAATGCTGTTTGAGGGTATCCTCATTCATTTGTTATTGTAAACATTTTATCTGAAGGAGTTTTCCTCACTTTTATCATGTCATCTCTGACAAAGCACTGGGATCACACCCTGGTGTTTATTCTGGATTTGTCGCAGGCCTAGAGAAGTTTCTGCCTTTTTCTGCTCAAGCACTCATTGATGTAAATCCCATTTTTTGAGGATACTGCTGTCTGGACAAGATCGCATTTTAGGGACTGGGTAGCTAGCTTGAGGCGAATTTTTTTTTTTTTTATCCTGATGGATTCTTTTTACCTACTCTGCCGGCAGTAATTATGTCTGTTTTGTTGACATTACAATTCAGTTGGTCTTCTATGAAAGCATGTACAATATTAATACACTTCTCACCTTGACTTTCCGCATGAATGGCTGAAGACGACACAATAACAGAGTCCAGCAACTTTTGCTGGTCTTGTTCATCCTGGGAGATAGATTGTTGAGCGGTTAAATTACTGATACAAGCATTCATTTTTTTCAAGAGCTTCCTCTTGTTGTTTGGCGGATTCATTGCGTTTTCAGTTGCGTATTTTCATCACGGAGATGGTTTATATCATGCTGGAGTTGATGTTGGTTAGTGAGACAAGCACTAACCTCCTCGGGCCACATTCACGAAAGCACTTACGAACGTGTACATATTTCCTCAATCTTTGACGGTTTTGGTTACATTTATTAAACGGATTACAAGCATGAAAACTTCCCAGTCAACTGTTGTTATTGTTATAAACAGCCTCCTGGTGCTTCGGAGATCATTAACTGTATAATAATTGGAAACAAAGCCGCCAAAGATTGAGAAAAAATATACAGGTTCGTAAGTGCTTTTGTGAATCTGGCCCCTCGTGGAGAAAGGTTATTGTTTGTTGATGTAGGTTCATGCTGTTAGTGCTGTTAGCTTGATCCTCACTTTATAGGCTCCGAATGATGGTAGTTTGAGCCTCAATGACTAGACATCGCTTGTTTTGTCTCTTCTAGACAGAGCTCTTAACACTCTGGACAACCTCTCAGTAACTCGCCATCTTCAATCATTATCAGTACTTAACTGGGACAATGAAACTCATTGAGGCTCTGGTACTCACAAGACATGCGCAGTAAATCTGGATATCTCGTCAAACGGATAGCTGCTAGTAGAAGTAGTAGGCATCCATCAGGCTCAGGAGACTATGGAGTTGCGCTCTGGTTGTCGGTCTGGAGTGGCCTCTCCAGGGCGCAAAGCCAGGGTAGGTTGATACAGGGGAGAAGCTGTTACCCATGTAGCAGGTTCCCCTCTCCACGGCGCCGAAAGTCTCCATTGGAAAGGCAAACAGCTGATAGTCTTGCTCAATTATTACACAGTACTCAGTGGTTAGCTAAATGTGTAGTTAAGTAATCACTCACACCACAAACATCCACTAAGGCCAAGATATGTGTTAACTGTCTTTTGTTTTTCTGATCTCTGCCGTCAACCTTTCACCTTGGGGGTGAACGGTAGAGCGACGGACTCGCTTCAGGCAGGTCGGCGTTCAATCCCCGACACTCCCAGTGGTTGAGCACCATTCCTTCCCCCCGTCCCATCCCAGATCCTTATCCTGACCCCTTCCCAGTGCTATATAGTCGTAATGGGTTGGCGCTTTCTCCTGATAACCCCCCCCCCTCCTTTGCCGTCAACCGTTCAGGTGCTAGTTGACAAAAAAAAAAAAACATCGGGTTCACTCAGAACTGCAACACATTTAATCTCTCAGCATCGCGGTCAACACCCGGGCCGTGACGACTGTTATCGCGGTCAACACCCGGGCCGTGACGACTGTTATCGCGGTCAACACCCGGGCCGTGACGACTGTTATCGCGGTCAACACCCGGGCCGTGACGACTGTTATCGCGGTCAACACCCGGGCCGTGACGACTGGCGTCGCGGTCAACACCCGGGCCGTGACGACTGTTATCGCGGTCAACACCCGGGCCGTGACGACTGTTATCGCGGTCAACACCCGGGCCGTGACGACTGTTACCGCGGTCAACACCCGGGCCGTGACGACTGTTACCGCGGTCAACACCCGGGCCGTGACGACTGTTATCGCGGTCAACACCCGGGCCGTGACGACTGTTATCGCGGTCAACACCCGGGCCGTGACGACTGGCGTCGCGGTCAACACCCGGGCCGTGACGACTGTTATCGCGGTCAACACCCGGGCCGTGACGACTGTTATCGCGGTCAACACCCGGGCCGTGACGACTGTTACCGCGGTCAACACCCGGGCCGTGACGACTGTTACCGCGGTCAACACCCGGGCCGTGACGACTGGCGTCGCGGTCAACACCCGGGCCGTGACGACTGTTATCGCGGTCAACACCCGGGCCGTGACGACTGTTATCGCGGTCAACACCCGGGCCGTGACGACTGTCATCGCGGTCAACACCCGGGCCGTGACGACTGTCATCGCGGTCAACACCCGGGCCGTGACGACTGTCATCGCGGTCAACACCCGGGCCGTGACGACTAGCGTCGCGGTCAAGGGTCATCAGAGTGTCAACGATGACTTAGATGACCCTTGATCATGTAGCATTCTTGAGGTTATCTTGAGATGATTTCGGGGCTTAGCGTCCATGCGGCCCGGTCCTCGACCAGGCCTCCACCCCCAGGAAGCAACCCGTGACAGCTGACAACTCCCAGGTACCTATTTACTGCTAGCTAACAGGGTGTAACAGGGGTAATCAGGGTGAAAGAAACTCTGCCCATTAGTTTTCCGCCTCCACCGGGTATCGAACCCGGAACATCAGGATTACGAGAAGCGCTGTCCACTTAGCTCTCAGGCCCGTATACCGTGGGGCCTATACCTATACCGTGGGGCCTATACCTATACCGTGGGGCCTATACCTATACCGTGGGGCCTATACATATACCGTGGGGCCTATACCTATACCGTGGGGCCTATACATATACCGTGGGGCCTATACCTATACCGTGGGGCCTATACCTATACCGTGGGGCCTATACATATACCGTGGGGCCTATACCTATACCGTGGGGCCTATACATATACCGTGGGGCCTATACCTATACCGTGGGGCCTATACCTATACCGTGGGGCCTATACCTATACCGTGGGGCCTATACCTATACCGTGGGGCCTATACCTATACCGTGGGGCCTATACATATACCGTGGGGCCTATACCTATCAACCCGTTCTCGCAAATTTAATAAGTCAATATTGACTTATTAAATATGTGCATAGGTGACATACTTAACATAATAGTTTCCCTTGAAAAGCTTCATAGAAAACACCGACCTTACCTAACCTACTTAGTATGTTAAGATAAGCATCTTATTGCTTCGTAATTACAATTATTACCTAACCTATACCTATAATAGGTTAAGTAACAATTGTAATTACGAAGCTATAAGATGCTTATTTTAACATACTAAGTAGGTTAGGTAAGGTCGGTGTTTTCTATGAAGCTTTTCAAGGGAAACTATTATGTTTAGTATGTCACCTATGCACGCAACTAATAAGTCAATATTGACTTATTAAATTTGCGAGAACGGGTTGTACCTATACCGTGGGGCCTATACATATACCGTGTGGCCTATACCTATACCGTGGGGCCTATACCTATACCGTGGGGCCTATACATATACCGTGGGGCCTATACCATGGGCAAACACGGGCTCCTGTGACACACACACACACACACACACACACACACACACACACACACACACACACACACACACACACACACACACACACACACACACCTACATATCTCCGTGTGTGACTTGACGTTTGAGTTTGGAGGTGTTCCCCAAACGTCTCCATCCTGCTGCGGGAATCGAACCCGTCTCCATATCAAGAGAGGATGTGGGTTGCAGTGCGTAGTTCTACTCCAGTGTTTCTCAGCGTGTTCCCAGGGAATTAAATCATTCCACCGTGTCAACCACTAATGATGGACCTGACGGCAGCTTGTACTTGAACGTACAAAAATGAACTGTTGTATTTTTGTATTAAAAACTCCATTATTTTGTATTATTTTATATTATTATATTTATATTATTATTTATATATTGTTTTATATTATAAAAATGTGAAAGAGCAACTATGCAATTTATGCCTGTGCTAAATGATCCTAGGCCTATAAATGTACTATAATATAGTACATATTTGTGCTATATTGGGCCTATGAAAGTTTAGGTTCGTCTTTTCGCCTTCCCTGTACAAAATTAATAGTACAAAATGGAACGTTTATGAGGTGCAACAGTCCTTTTTTGTACGTTTGATCAGTAGTTGCTATAAATAATACCTTTTTGGGTGACAAGTTGAAAGATTGCAAAATTCTATGCAATAGTGTAAGCCATAGGAAATAATATTTAGATATCACAAATCGTTTGCTGCATAGTTATTTTCATGGAGTTGCAGTGTTGGGACTTGACGTCCCAAATTTGTCCCAGCCGGCCATTAGCAGGACGTGAAAGTGATTGCATCGTTTATCACCACGCAAGAAAGTAGTCAAATTTTCTTGGGTGTCAGTTTGTGTGGTGAGGAGAGGCGGGGGTGACACACAGGTGCTAAAACACAGGTGGGGCTGATTGGAACGTTTGGACACTGGGTTCTGATTGTATGTGATTGTGACACTAGGTCACAATCACAGGTGAGGCACAATCTGCGGTGGGATTGTCAGCTCACAGGTGAACAATATACTGACAACAGTGAGATAGATCACAGGTGAACAATATACTGACAACAGTGAGATAGATCACAGGTGAACAATATACTGACAACAGTGAGATAGATCACAGGTGAACAATATACTGACAACAGTGAGATAGATCACAGGTGAACAATATACTGACAACAGTGAGATAGATCACAGGTGAACAATGTACTGACAACAGTGAGATAGATCACAGGTGAACAATGTACTGACAACAGTGAGATAGATCACAGGTGAACAATATACTGACAACAGTGAGATAGATCACAGGTGAACAATATACTGACAACAGTGAGATAGATCACAGGTGAACAATGTACTGACAACAGTATAGAAGAATACAAAAATCTGTATTCTCTTGAGCGCAGGCGAGAGAGATACATAATAATCTATAAGTGGAAAATATTAGAGGGGCTGGTCCCAAACCTGCACACAGAAATAACATCACATGAGACCAGAAGGCATGGCAGGATGTGCAGAATACCCGCGTTGAAAAGCAGAGGTGCAACAGGTACTCTGAGAGAGAACTGAGAATTCCACTATTATAGATTATTAGAGCCGGTCGGCCGAGCGGACAGCACGCTGGACTTGTGATCCTGTGGTCCTGGGTTCGATCCCAGACGCCGGCGAGTAACAATGGGCAGAGTTTCTTTCACCCTATGCCCCTGTTACCTAGCAGTAAAATAGGTACCTGGGTGTTAGTCAGCTGTCACGGGCTGCTTCCTGGGGGTGGAGGCCTGGTCGAGGACCGGGCCGCGGGGACACTAAAAAGCCCCGAAATCATCTCAAGATAACCTCAAGAAGATCAACCAGGCTGTGACTCATACGTCAGGCTGCGAGCAGCCACGTCCAACAGCCTGGAGCCAGATTCACGAAAGTACTTACGAACGTGTACACCTTTCCTCAATCTTTGACGGCTTTGGTTACATTTATTAAACAGTTTACAAGCATGAAAACTTCCCAATCAACTGTTGTTATTGTTATAAACAGCCGCCTGGTGCTTCGGAGCTCATTAACTGTTTAATAATTGTAAACAAAGCCGCCAAAGATTAAGAAAAGATGTACAGGTTCGTAAGTGCTTTCGTGAATCTGGCTCCTGGTTGAGAAGACCATCAACCAGGAGGCCTGATCAGAGACCGGGCCACGGGAACCTTGAACCCCGGAATCAAAGCAAGGTAATCACAAGGCAGCCTTCATACAACACAAATCCAAAGACAAATGAACCTTTGCTCTCAATACTGAAGTTTGAAATTCTTCCAAAGCATCAATTGCTTCACAAATTGCTATATATATATCAGCTAAGGGTTCTGAAATTCAGCAAAATTGGCACTTGCATTGATACGCAATTACCCTTCAGTGCCGGTAAGGGTTTACGAACTGATGAAACCAACACAATAACCGGCTTCCCGCCGCTCCATTTTTAAATTTCCCGCCCCCCGCTGGCAGACTGCCGCCACCTCTCGCCTAACCGTCACCCTTCAGACAGGTTACTGATGGGGGCTCACTCAGGCGCCACCAACTATTTTTTTTCCTTCCCAAGCGCACCTCTCAACTCCTGCCTTGCTTGTAAACGATAGGAAGCCGACCAAAGGAAGATTTATTGGCGTTTGCAATTGGAGCAGCAATCTTCGAAGAAATTCTGGTTTCATATTTATTGCAGCACATCTAAAATTGAAAAAAAAAATGTGACAAATACTATTATAGCAGAGAGAATTCCAGGAAGCAGTCTGACTGAACAGTCACATACAAATTAAAATGAACATTTAAAAACGGAAACCATATATAAAACTGAATTAAATCACACTATTGAACGGAAAAAGAAATGTAAAGGATCTAGGAGTAATCATGTCGGAAGACCTTACCTTTTATAGAACACCATAAAGTAGCTGTCACGACTTCAAGAACAATAACAGGTTGGATATGTGGTGGGTATGTGGGCCTGCGGGCCGCTCCAAGCAACAGCCTGGTGGATCAAACTCTCACAAGTCAAGCCTGGCCTCGGGCCGGGCTTGGGGAGTAGAACAACTCCCAGAACCCCATCAACCAGGTAACCAGGTATCAACCAGGATAACAAGGACCTTCCAAACAAGGGATGCCATACCAATGATGATACTTTTTAAGACACTAGTGCTCTCTAGGGTGGAATATTGTTGCACACTGACAGCCCCATTCAGAGCTGGAGAAGTTGCTGACCTGGAGAGCTTGCAAAGACCCTTTACTGCTAGAATTCACTCTATAAGTCATCTTAATTATTGGGACCGATTAAAAAGTTCTAAATCTGTATTCTCTAGAGCGCAGGCGAGAGAGATACATAATAATCTACACGTGGAAGATATTAATGGGGCATGGTTTCAAATCTGAGCACACAAGTATTGCATGAGACCAGTAGGCATGGCAGGATGTGCAGAATACCCCCGTTGAAAAGGGTCATCAACATCAGAGGCCCGAGACTGTTCAACACGCTTCCACTACACATAAGGGACATAACTGGCCGACCCCTCACAGTGTTCAAGAGAGAACTTGACAAACACCTCCAAAGAATACCTGATCAACCAGGCTGTGATTCATACATCAGGCTGCGAGCAGCCGCGTCTAATAGCCTGGTTGCCCAGACGACCAACCGGGAGGCCTGGTTGGAGATCGGGCCGCGGTGCTGTTGATCCCCGGAAGGTACAAAAGGTAGACGCAAGACAGCTGGCCCGTCATCTTAAACAAAGGCCAAAGTCCATTCCACGCACCCGCCAAACCCCCCTGTTTATGGATGAAAAACGGTTTACACACAATCCAACCCGCCCTCAACTCAAGTCCATTCCATCCAGCGGTCGACCCCACAGCCGCGTTCATAAATTTTAACATGCTGTTCACTCAAAATAAAAAATGATCTCAAATAGAAATCAGTATTGTTATATATTAGCATATTGTGTAATATTTAGGCATTGGTTAGGTTTTTAATTAGGCCTAAGGAATTAAACCTTAAGTCACTGGAAGACAAGAGTTAGGGGGAGACATGATCGCCACCTATAAAATTCTCAGAGGAGTTAACAGGGTAGATAAAGACACCATTTAGCATGGCAGTATACGAACATGGGGACACAGGTGGAAACTTAGTACCCAAATGAGCCATAGAGACGTTAGTTTTTTGTTTTCTACCACAGACGTGGCCACACGTTTACTGTGTTAATCAGCATATATACACTTTCTTCTGTGACACTAGCTCTCCACATATGTCACTTGCTTAATTTAGAAACTGTACTTGAGGTCGATCTCGAACCCATCGTTGATGTGACGACTTATATTGAATTTTGTAACTAGCTCATCAAGATTGTAACTTGCTTAGCTAAATGAATTGTGGGGTTCAGTCCCTGAGCCCATTATGTGCCTCTGTAACCCTTTCCTCTACCGCCCACTAGATGGGTATGGGGTGCATAATAAATGAACTAAACTAAACTAACTCCATGGAGAGGATTAGAGATCTGTTAAACAGTAATGTAATATGTTCAGTAAATTATTGAACAATCAACTTCGTCAGAGCAGTTAACAGGTGGAACAGGTTAGGCAGTGATGTGGTGGAGGCTGACTCCATACACAGTTTCACATGTAGATATGACAGAGCCCAGTAGGCTCAGGAACCTGTACACCAGTTGATTGACAGTTGAGAGGCGGGACCAAAGAGCCAGAGCTCAACCCCCGCAAACACAGGTATGTAACACACACACGGAATGTGTGTGTGTTAGAGGAAAATATATGTAATGGACATAACAGGAAAAATAGATTGGTTAGAAAGGCGGGGGTCCAAGAGCTAATAGCTAGAATGTTATTTTTTAGTTTAGTTCATTTATTATGCACCCCATACCTATCATGTGGGCGGTAGAGGAAAGGGTTACAGAGGCACATAATGGGCTCAGGGGCTGAACCCCACAATTCATTTAGCTAAGCAAGTTACAATCTTGATGAGCTAGTTACAAAATTCAGTATAAGTCGTCACATCATCAATGGGTTCGAGATTGAGCCGGTCGGCCTAGCGGACAGCACGCTGGACTTGTGGTCCTGGGTTCGATCCTAGGCGCCGGCGAGAAACATTGGGCAGTTTCTTTCACCCTATGCCCCTGTTACCTAGCAGTAAAATAGGTACCTGGGTGTTAGTCAGCTGTCACGGGCTGCTTCCTGGGGGTGGAGGCCTGGTCGAGGACCGGGCCGCGGGGACACTAAAAAAAAAAAAAAAGCCCCGAAATCATCTCAAGATAACCTCAAGATATAACCTCGACCACAAGTACAGTTTCTAAATTAAGCAACTGACATATGTGGAGAGCTAGTGTCACAATTGATATGTTTGTCCTGCACACCGCCCCCCATCCAGTGGGCAGCGGTGGATAGGTTACAATCACTCAGTTATTACCTACAGTTAGCAAACTGGGGATATTTGGCTAAAATCTCTGGTAGCATCTTGAGGTTATCTTGAGATGATTTCGGGGCTTTTTAGTGTCCCCGCGGCCCGGTCCTCGACCAGGCCTCCACCCCCAGGAAGCAGCCCGTGACAGCTGACTAACACCCAGGTACCTATTTTACTGCTAGGTAACAGGGGCATAGGGTGAAAGAAACTCTGCCCGATGTTTCTCGCCGGCGCCTGGGATCGAACCCAGGACCACAGGATCACAAGTCCAGCGTGCTGTCCGCTCGGCCGACCGGCTCCCTTCTTCAGATCATTTTGAATTAAATATTTACACATCTCTGGAACATTTGTTATATAATTGTCGCTAGAATCTGTAGGCACAAATAGTACACACATTGCCCTCCCTGTCAGAGGCCTGACAGCTGAGTGGACAGCGCTTCGGATTCGTAGTCCTGAGGTTCAGGGTTCGATCCCCGGTGGAGGCGGAAAGGTACCTGGGAGTTAGACAGCTGCCACGGGCTCCTGGGTGTGTGTGTAACAAAAAGGAAGCCTGGTCAAGGACCGGGCCGCAGGGACGCTAAGCCCCGAAATCATCTCAAGATAACCTCAAGATAGCCTCAAGATAATCTTCGTGTTCCAGATTCAGCCCGCCTCCGTGGTGTTGATAGCCGCCAGGGGCCAGATTCACGAAGCAGTTCCGCAAGTACTTACGAACGTGTACATCTTTCCTCAATATTTGACGGCTTTGGTTACATTTATTAAACAGTTTACAAGCATGAAAACTTCCCAATCAACTGTTGTTATTGTTATAAACAGCCTCCTGGTGCTTCGGAGCTCATTAACTGTTTAGTAATGGTAAGCAAAGCCGCCAAAGATTGAGAAAAGATGGACAGGTTCGTAAGTCCTTGCGTAACTGCTTCGTGAATCTGGCCCTAGGTCTGGCTACCCCAAAAAGCTCACCAATACTATTACACTACATAAACATAAATATTATCTTTTGTACACCGCGCGACACACTGACAATTAATACAATTAAAAAGGTATTGCAGATAACAGTATAATTAAAAAATAGAAGCCACATATTACATTCTAATCAAAGTTTGATACTAAATTAACATTGATGGATTAAATGGATTCCGGAAATGTTGAACTGTTTCTCCAGGTTTTTAGTCAGGATATCTTTCGTGGCACTCATTCCGTTGCTTAACATTTTGTCGTGGTATTTGTCTGTGTTGTGAGAATGAAACTCGAGTATTTTCTAACACTGAAAAACTTGGAGGGATTTCAGGGTTAGAAAATGTAAAAGATTACTCTTAAAGTTGGGTTTCAAAGAGCTGTAGTTTCATCTCAAAGGTATGAATACAGTCATAAAACTGTCACTAATTGATTACGTTTTTGTGTTCAGATAATTCGTGTGTTTTGTGATATTCACAATGAGTGCTACGTCTCGAACCTGCTCATTATCTTTCAGTAAGTACGAATACTTTCCTCTCTGTTCCATAAAAATCTGTATTTGCCTACCCAATTCATTAAAGCTTTATAGTACCTGGATTATACCTGGATGGGGTTCTGGGAGTTGTTCTACTCCCCGAGCCCGGCCTAAGGTCAAGCTCGACTTGCGAGAGCTTGGTCCACCAGGCTGTTGCTTGGAGCGGCCCGCAGGCCCACATATCCACTAGAGCCTGGTTGGTCCGGCACTTCTTGCAAGAAAACTGTCCGGTTGTTTCTCGAAGACTTCGACTTTTGTTCCGGCAATATTTCTTGGAAGGATATTGAACAGCCGTGAGTGTGTGTTGTTGATACAGTGTTCTGTGTGTGCTAGTGGTGCCTCTACTCTTCACTGGTGCTATTCTGCATTTCCTTACATATCCCTCACTCCAGTATGTTGTTATTTTACTATACAAATTTGGGACCTGGGCCCTCCAGTATTTTCCTTATAGGTTAGCTTTTTCATCTCGGTACAGCTCGGTGCATTAACCTGCGAGCATCAGCATGATAACACAGGTCCTGGTGGCTCTCATGTTCATCCAAAGAGCAGTTGAACGTCTGTAGTTAATAATTCGTGACCGTGTAAAGTTCACTGTCATGACATCCGTGACATTATCCATTTTTCATGTTTGACTGCACAACCCTTCAGTATGAATAATGCAATGGCAGTCGAGAAAATGTATAGTGCTAGTGCATAATGTTGATGGAGTATCGTGAATGAGTCTTCAGCGGTGTTTACTAGTCAAACAGTGCACAGATAATTCCAAGATATAGTGAAAAAATTCACTAAATTCAAATTCAAATGGGCGTTGACTACTCTGTGTTGAGTATTGGAAACTTGTGAAGCACGAGCTGATGTCCTCAGTAGACCAGAGAGTGGAATCCAGGTACAATCCAGGTGTATTGTACCTGGTACATACCTGGTACAAACTCTACTTACCGTCCTCAAGCGTGTTCAGGCGTTACTGTGCCTCTTCCCACCACAGGGAACTAGACTGAAAGTAGGCTCATGGGATAGGGAAGGGGGGGGGGGGGGTTTGTTGGGTCAAAGAGCTTTCTCCCTCTTTGGTTTGACTTTTAACTATTAGAGCGCCGAGCGCTTATTGCGCGTCAATGACCTTATCCCGGCACTTAACAAAACTACCTTATCAATCAGCCATTTCATTTAAACCATTGCGATTAGATGTAAATATCGTGCAATTTACTTTCAGAACAAAGAGAGTTCCATGTTACACACACACATCTAATGCGTACTATTTCGTTTGTTTTTTCAGAAAAACTTCATCAAAACGTCGAAGTACACAATGCTGAACTTCATCCCATACAACCTTTTTGAGCAGTTTCAGCGTCTGGCCAACTTCTACTTCCTGTGTTTGCTGGTGCTGCAGCTGATCCCCGTCATCTCCTCCCTCTCCCCCATCACCACAGCCGTCCCCCTTATTGGGGTACTCACCGTCACCGCCGTCAAGGATGCCTATGATGACTTTGTGAGTACCGTGAGGAGCCTTGAGCTTGTGACTGTATATAGTGCTGAACCTTGAGTTTGTGAGTATAGTGCTGAACCTTGAGTTTGTGAGTGTATAGTGCTGAACCTTGAGTTTGTGAGTATAGTGCTGAACCTTGAGTTTGTGAGTATAGTGCTGAACCTTGAGTTTGTGAGTATAGTGCTGAACCTTGAGTTTGTGAGTATAGTGCTGAACCTTGAGTTTGTGAGTGTATAGTGCTGAACCTTGAGTTTGTGAGTGTATAGTGCTGAACCTTGAGTTTGTGAGTATAGTGCTGAACCTTGAGTTTGTGAGTATAGTGCTGAACCTTGAGTTTGTGAGTATAGTGCTGAACCTTGAGTTTGTGAGTATAGTGCTGAACCTTGAGTTTGTGAGTATAGTGCTGAACCTTGAGTTTGTGAGTGTATAGTGCTGAACCTTGAGTTTGTGAGTATAGTGCTGAACCTTGAGCTTGTGAGTATAATGCTGAACCTTGAGTTTGTGAGTATAGTGCTGAACCTTGAGTTTGTGAGAGTATAGTGCTGAACCTTGAGTTTGTGAGTGTATAGTGCTGAACCTTGAGTTTGTGAGTGTATAGTGCTGAACCTTGAGTTTGTGAGAGTATAGTGCTGAACCTTGAGCTTGTGAGTGTATAGTGCTGAACCTTGAGCTTGTGAGTATAGTGCTCAACCTTGAGCTTGTGAGTGTATAGTGCTGAACCTTGAGTTTGTGAGTATAGTGCTGAACCTTGAGTTTGTGAGAGTATAGTGCTGAACCTTGAGCTTGTGAGTGTATAGTGCTGAACCTTGAGCTTGTGAGTATAGTGCTGAAGCTGTGTTTGTGAGTATTGTCTTGTACTGAATCTTGTGCTTGTATTGTATAGTGCTGAATCTTGTGTTTGTGACTATTTGTTTAGTTCTGAATCTTGTGAGTATTATATAGTGTTGAATCTTGTATTTTTAAGTATTATATAGTGATGATTGTGTTTGTAAGTATTGTACTGAGGTGAATCTCTTGGTGAGTATTGTATAGTGCTGAATCTGTTGGTGATTATTGTATAGTGTTGAATCTGTTTATGAGTACCATATAGAACTAAACGTGTTTCAGTTCTTTATAGTGATGAATCTGCCTGCGAGTACTTCATACTGACACTTCGGTGCTTGTGAGTACTTTATAGTGATAAATCTGTTTAAGAGAAGTGTATAGTACTGAATCAGTGTTAGATTGTGATAAGTATTAGAAGAGTGTCGGCCTTTACTCTTGAGAGATATTCAGCACATTATCTAGGCTGTTATCCTTGCCTATTGCTTAATGTTGTTTACTGTGCAGGCGATGAGTCACAATAACGGGGCTAAAGTAAGTTGACCAGACCACACACTAGAAGGTGAAGGGACGACGACGCTTCGGTCCGTCCTGGACCATTCTCAAGGCGATGGAGAATGGTCCAGGACGGACCGAAACGTCGTCGTCCCTTCACCTTCTAGTGTGTGGTCTGGTCAACATTGTTTACTGTTATTGAGACGTACTCTAGCTCTGAGGAAATATTGAGGCCGAACAATGGGGCGAGAGTTCGATCCCATCGCATTACCTCATTTATTAATGATAGATATATTACACTTTTGTGTGATTTCATTGTGTAATGTGCACTCTTGTCCCCCCAGCAACGCCATCGCAGCGATAGACAAGTTAATCGGCGGAAATCCAACGTCTTAAGAAATGGCCAACTGGTGGAGGAGTACTGGAGCAAGGTATGGCTTGAATGTTCTCTCTTCACGACGACACATTGGTGGTGTTTGTGACTGTTTGGGGGCAGAATGGTGTGTGCTCTGGTGGTGTTTGTGACTGTTTGCTGCCGTGTTTGTGAGCCATGAGGGAGTGAGCTTGTGGGCTTGTGGGAGTACCGTGCTGAACCTTGAGCTTGTGGAGGTACCGTGCTGAACCTTGGGCTTATGGGGGTACCGTGCTGAACCTTGAGCTTGTGGAGGTACCGTGCTGAACCTTGGGCTTATGGGGGTACCGTGCTGAACCTTGAGCTTGTGGAGGTACCGTGCTGAACCTTGGGCTTATGGGGGTACCGTGCTGAACCTTGAGCTTGTGGGAGTACCGTGCTGAACCTTGAGCTTGTGGGAGTACCGTGGTGAACCTTGAGCTTGTGGGAGTACCGTGCTGAACCTTGAGCTTGTGGGAGTACCGTGCTGAACCTTGAGCTTGTAAGGGTATAGTGCTGAATCTGAAAGCAGTACTGTGTGATGCTTTCGTCACTGGCATGGAGGCCTCGTGCACTCTTAGTGGGGTGGTGTAGCTTTTACATGTTCCTGCCACGACCTCCTCTCCCTCTCTAGCCCCCCCCCCCTTGTCTGCTGCCACCATCACCCCTTGTCTGCTGCCACCATCACCCCTTGTCTGCTGCCACCATCACCCCTTGTCTGCTGCCACCATCACCCCTTGTCTGCTGCCACCATCACCCCTTGTCTGCTGCCACCATCACCCCTTGTCTGCTGCCACCATCACCCCTTGTCTGCTGCCACCATCACCCCTTGTCTGCTGCCACCATCACCCCTTGTCTGCTGCCACCATCACCCCTTGTCTGCTGCCACCATCACCCCTTGTCTGCTGCCACCATCACCCCTTGTCTGCTGCCACCATCACCCCTTGTCTGCTGCCACCATCACCCCTTGTCTGCTGCCACCATCACCCCTTGTCTGCTGCCACCATCACCCCTTGTCTGCTGCCACCATCACCCCTTGTCTGCTGCCACCATCACCCCTTGTCTGCTGCCACCATCACCCCTTGTCTGCTGCCACCATCACCCCTTGTCTGCTGCCACCATCACCCCTTGTCTGCTGCCACCATCACCCCTTGTCTGCTGCCACCGTCACCCCTTGTCTGCTGCCACCGTCACCCCTTGTCTGCTGCCACCGTCACCCCTTGTCTGCTGCCACCGTCACCCCTTGTCTGCCATCACCACCCCCTGTATGGTGGCAGCAGGCAAGTTTTACCACAGCACCACACCAACTTTTTAAGACCAGATTCGACCAAGAATTCGAACGTGAGAATAGTTGGATTATAAGACGACAACCCACCAAGACTAGTGCTGGGGACCAGGAGCTGAGACCTCGCTCCACCAGTGTCACTGAAGAGGAAATACAAGAAGAATCAGCCAAGTCTGGTTGATACCTGGTTGATACCTGGTTGATGGGGTTCTGGGAGTTCTTCTACTCACCCAAGCCCGACCCGAGGCCAGGCTTGACTTGTGTCAGACTTGCAAGAGACTTGCAAGTCTGAAATTGTAAAATATACCCCAGCTTCGCCTCTCTAGAAACGTACCAACCCAACCAACCCACCTATCGTGGCCGAGGCGCTGATAACGCCAATATATGCGCTAAAATGTACTAAATCGTTGCCAAACGGCTAAGTGGGATACCGTGATTATACCAGCCATTAGTTGAGGGGACGGGGCAGGTGTTAGAGCTTTCTTGAGCTTCAAGTACCGGAGATAAGGGAGTTGAGATACGAGGACGGATTAGTTAGACGCGTCTTAATCACGGCAGGACGGTAAAGGACCAGAGGTGATATGATAACGCGTAAGATATCAGGTGGAAATGACGCGAAAGATATCATGTGGGTAAGATGGAGGCAGCACAGTCTTTTTAAGATCACCGGGAATCTTATCCAAGTATCCGAAGTTTGATGACTGTAGGTGCAGCCTGCACACGACTGTAGGGGCAGCCTGCACACGACAGTAGGGGCAGCCTGCACACGACTGTAGGTGCAGCCTGCACACGACTGTAGGGGCAGCCTGCACACGACTGTAGGGGCAGCCTGCACACGACTGTAGGGGCAGCCTGCACACGACTGTAGGTGCAGCCTGCACACGACTGTAGGGGCAGCCTGCACACGACTGTAGGGGCAGCCTGCACACGACTGTAGGGGCAGCCTGCACACGACTGTAGGGGCAGCCTGCACACGACTGTAGGGGCAGCCTGCACACGACTGTAGGTGCAGCCTGCACACGACTGTAGGTGCAGCCTGCACACGACTGTAGGGGCAGCCTGCACACGACTGTAGGGGCAGCCTGTACACGACTGTAGGTGCAGCCTGCACACGACTGTAGGTGCAGCCTGCACATGACTGTAGGTGCAGCCTGCACATGACTGTAGGTGCAGCCTGCACACGACTGTAGGTGCAGCCTGCACACGACTGTAGGTGCAGCCTGCACACGACTGTAGGTGCAGCCTGCACACGACTGTAGGTGCAGCCTGCACACGACTGTAGGTGCAGCCTGCACATGACTGTAGGTGCAGCCTGCACATGACTGTAGGGGCAGCCTGCACGCGACTGTAGGGGCAGCCTGCACACGACTGTAGGTGCAGCCTGCACACGACTGTAGGTGCAGCCTGCACACGACTGTAGGTGCAGCCTGCACACGACTGTAGGTGCAGCCTGCACACGACTGTAGGTGCAGCCTGCACACGACTGTAGGTGCAGCCTGCACACGACTGTAGGTGCAGCCTGCACACGACTGTAGGTGCAGCCTGCACACGACTGTAGGTGCAGCCTGCACACGACTGTAGGTGCAGCCTGCACACGACTGTAGGTGCAGCCTGCACACGACTGTAGGGGCAGCCTGCACACGACTGTAGGTGCAGCCTGCACATGACTGTAAAGCTGCCGCCCAGTTGGGTGGGTGTGGAGCAAGACTCACCATAGGTGTAAAGTGCCTTGTATAGTTGACCAGACCACACATTAGAAGTTGAAGGGACGACGACGTTTCGGTCCGTTCTGGACCATTCTCAAGTCGATTTGTCCATTCTCAATGTCGATTTGTTCACAAATCGACTTGAGAATGGTCCAGGACGGAGCGAAACGTCGTCGTCCCTTCAACTTCTAGTGTGTGGTCTGGTCAACATACTTCAGCCACGTTATTGTGACTCATCGCCTGCCTTGTGTAGTGACTGTTATGGACGAACTACGATGTTCGTCTAAACGTTCGTTCGTCCAGAACCCATTATGTGCCTCTGTAACCCTTTCCACCACCGCCCCACGGGATGGGTATGGGGTGCATAATAAATAAAGAACTTGAAGAAATGTAATTAGAAGGCGGGACGAAGGGAGAGTGGGCCGCTGGACGCACAGGGAGGACATGCCAGTAGTTGTGAGGCGAGGTAAACAAATGACTTCCGCTGGCAGCACACCTTGTCCAGGCTTCCTCCAGTAATGACTTCAAGATCAGTTGACACCCCCCCCCCCGTCTCCCTCCCCAAACATCACCCCCCTCCCCATACACCACTCCCCACATAATTTAATCCCTGGTTAATACCAGCACACTCCCCCCCCACCCAAAGGCCTGCCACCCCCCCTGCCCAACCACTTGGGCTGGACGGTAGAGCGACGGTCTCGCTTCATGCAGGTCGGCGTTCAATCTCCGACCGTCCAAGTGGTTGGGCACCATTCCTTTCCCCCGTCTCATCCCAAATCCCAAATCCTATCCTGACCCCTTCCCAGGGCTATATAGTCTAATGGCTTGGCGTTTTCCCCTGATAATTCCCTCCCTTCCCCTCCCCCCCCCCTCCCTCTGGCCTGCTGGGGCGCCTGACAGCAGACGTACGGCAGCAGCAGCAGCAGCAGGACAGTGGGAGAGGAAAGCCCAGACGGGAAGGAAGGCCGAGCCTGTCTTGTCGGTGACCGGGGAATCCGGGAGCGGCTCCCCCTCCTTGGCTGTTGTTGTGTGAGCTGCGTGGACGGCGCTTCCGATTCGTAGTCCTTGAGATTCCGGGTTCGATCCCCGGCGGAGGCGGAAACAAATGGGTAGAGTTTCTTTCACCCTGATGCCCCCTGTTCACCTAGCAATAAATAGGTACCTGGGAGTAAGACAGCTGTTACGGGCTGCTTCCTGGAGGTGTGTAACAAAAAGGAGGCCTGGTCGAGGGCCGGGCCGCGGGGACGCTAAGCCCCGAAATCATCTCAAGACAACCATTTGGTTTCCTGTCCCATTTCCATCACGTTACACTTGCTCGTATTGATCTGCAGTAGCCATTCATCCGACCATCTCTGCAACTTGTTCAAGTCCTTATGGAGAATCCTACAAGCCTCCTCTGTCACAACTCGTCTCATTAATGTTGCATCATCTGAAAACATGGACATGTCTACAGGAAATGAGTCTTACATGTTATTGACGTTAGAGAGAGAATTGGTCCAGCACTGGTCCTTGAGGTCCTCCGCTTGTTACCCTACGGCACTCCAACTTCTCCCTTTCGCTCCTGCCTGTGCAACCCGTTCTCGCAAATTCGTAAAGTCAATATTGACTTATTAAATAAGGGCATAGGTGACATACTAAACATAATAGATACCCTTAAAAAGCTTCATAGAAAACACCGACCTTACCTAACCTTGTTAGTATCTTAAGATAAGCATCTTATAGCTTCGTAATTACAATTGTTACTTAACCTATTATAGGTATAGGTTAAGTAATAATTGTAATTACGAAGCAATAAGATGCTTATCTTAAGATACTAACAAGGTTAGGTAAGGTCGGTGTTTTCTATGAAGCTTTTTAAGGGTATCTATTATGTTTAGTATGTTTAGTATGTCACCTATGCACTTATTTAATAAGTCAATATTGACTTTACGAATTTGCGAGAACGGGTTGCACTGTTAAGTCATTTTTTACCCAGGTTAGGGCTTTTCCGCTTTCTCCTGCCTGCCTCTCACGTTTGTATAGGTACTGTGTACCTATATAGGTACACAGTACAGGTATAGGTACCCTCTTGTGAGGTACTGTATCAAAGGCCTTTTGGCAGTCCCGACATATGTAATGTGTTTATCCTGCTCTGTCTCGCCTTATTGTTGTTACTTAAAGATACAACTCAAGTAGGTTTGTTAGGCATTATTTCTCTTCGATAAAGCCATGTTGGTGTTTGTTTACATAGCTAATTCTCTCTTAAGTGTGTAACTAGTCTTAACCTGATTATTCTGTCAAGCACTTTGCAGGGGAGGATGCTTGTCAGTGATACTGGTCTGTAGTTAAGAGCCTCTTCTCTATTTCCTTCCTTGAAAATTGGTACCATGTTTGCCTTCTTCCAGCAGCTGGGCAACTCTCCCTTCGTAAGGCTGGTTAAAGATCTTTACTAGAGGTATGATGAGGGCCTGTGTTGCCTCTTTTAATACCCATGGTGATACTGGGTGAATAGGCCCACGGTGATACGTTGTTAACCGTATCACCGTGGGTGTTGAAGTATTTAGTATACGGTAATACTAATACCGTCCAACAGTTTTAGTGTCGGCCAGTGATTCTTGTTATTCCTTTACTTCCTCTGCAAATACTTCATAATTTGACACATTCGTATGTAGGGTTATCTAGGGTTACCTGCTCTTCTAAAATTGGGAGCTGCTCAAGCCCCTTGCCTTGCGATGATTTCGGGGCTCAACGTCCTCGTGATCCGGTTCCCAACCAGGCCTCCTGGTTGCTGGACTGAGCAACCAGGACGCGGCTGCTCGCAGCCTGACGTGTGAGTCACAGCCTGGTTGATCAGGTATCCTTTGTTGGTGTTTGTCAAGTTCTCTCTTGAACACTATGAGGGGTCGGCCTGTTATGTCCCTTATGTGTAGGGGAAGCGCATTGAACAGTCTCGGGCCTCTGATGTTGATAGAGTTCTCTCTCAGAGTACCTGTTGCACCTCTGCTCTTCAACTGGGGTATTCTGCACATCCTGCCATGCCTTCTGGTCTCATGTGTGTTATTTCTATGTGCAGGTTTGGGACCAGCCCCTCTACTATTTTCCACGTGTAAATTATTATGTATCTCTCCCGCCTGCGCTCAAGAGAATACAGATTAAGGCTCTTTAGTTGGTCCCAGTAGTTTAGATGTTTTACTGAGTGGATTCTAGCAGTAAAGGATCTCTGCACGCTCTCCAGGTCAGCAATTTCTCCAGCTTTGAAAGGAGCTGTCATTGTGCAGCAGTACTCCACTCTAGAGAGCACAAGCGTTTTGAAAAGTATCATCATCGGTATAGCATCTCTAGTGTGAAAGTTGGCAGGGTTGTGAACACTCCATGGACACTGGTGTTCAGTACCTCGCAAATTTCCTTATCACTGGCTGTATATTCCCCTCCCGTTTTACGCAGTCTTGTCACCTGGTCGTTCACTCTCATTTTCCGTCTTGTTTGACTATGTAGCAGTTTTATGTGTACGTGCGTGTGTACTCGTCTAGTTGTTCTTGCGGGGGTTGAGCTTCGGCTCTTTGGTCCCGCCTCTCAACTGTTAATCAACTAGTGTACAAGTTCGAGCTTATTGAGCTCCATCGTATTGGCTCCATTTGCTTCCGTGGAGGCGGAAGCAAATGGGCAAAAATGTTTCTTTCACCCTGATGCCCCTGTTACCTAGCAGTAAATAGGTACCTGGGAGTTAGACAGCTGCTTCCTAGGGGGGTGTAACATAAAGGAGGCCTGGTCGAGGACCGGGCCTCGGGGACACTAAGCCCCGAAATCATCTCAAGATAATCTCAAAATAGTTACCTAAGTGTAGTAACAGGATGAGAGCTTCGCTCGTGGTGTCCCGTCTTCCCAGCACTCTTTGTCGTTTAACGCTTTGAAACTACTGACGGTGTTGGCCTCCACCACCTTCTCACATATCCCATCCCAAACGTCTATCATTCTGTTTACAAAAGAAAATTTTCTAATATTTTTTGGCACCTTTATTTTCTTAGCTTGAATCTGTGTCCTCTTGTTCGTGATGTTGCTGGTTTCAGGAATTCTTCTTTATCAATTTGGTCTATACCTGTTAGTATTTTGTAAATGGTGATCATATCACCTCTCTTCTATCTTCTAGTTTTCGTATGTTTAACGCCTCTAGTATCGTCTAGTTCAATCCCGGAAGCCATTTTGTAGCATGCCGCTGCACCTTTTCCGGTTTCTTTATGTACTTCTTGAGATTTGGGCACCATACAACTGCTGCATATTCCAATTTTTGTCTCGTAAGTCATGAACGGTTTACTTAGTACTTCACCATCCATATAATTAAAAGTAAGTCTGAAGTTGTAAAGAGAAACTTACGCTCCTCTCACAATGGTCTTTGTGTGTTCCTCTGGGGACAACTTACTATCCAAAACCACCTCAATGTCGCGTTCTTTATTAGAGTTATGTAATTCCTTTCCACATAATTTGTTGTGTGTGATTTTTCTCCGATTCCACATTCCATAACATGGCATTTATTCACATTGCATTCCATTTGCCACTTGACGCTCCAAATACTTACGTTATCTAGATCAAGTGAAATTGAAATTGAAATAAGTTTATTGAGGTAAAATACACACAAAGGGATGAGGTAGCTCAAGCTATTCTCACCCCGTTCGGTACATCGTGTTAATACATTCATATACACACATCACAAACAATAAACATATTGCCGAACATTCTGAGAGATAAACATATACATTTCCTACTCTAGATCAAGTTGAACGACATTACAATCGTCTGCGTTTCCTATATTATGGATTTATTGTCCGTCTCCTTTATTATGGAGTATGGATTTCCCATTATCATAGCATCATCCCCAAACATGTTCATATAATTTTGTATTCCTTCTGGTAGATCGTTATGTAGACGATGAAGATTACTGGTGCAAGAACTGAACCCTGTGGTACTCCGCTAGTAACACTCCTCCAGTCTGATACATTGTCTCTGATTACTACCCTCATCTGTCAGACAATTTTTCATCCATGTCAGAAGTCTTCCTGTCACCCCTCTAGAATGTTCATTTCCAGAACAGCCTCTTGTGTGGGACTCTGTCAAAAGCCTTTTTAAGGTCTAGATAGACACAGTCAACCCAACCAGCACTTTCCTGTAGTATCTCTCTCTGGCTCTATCATAAAAACTGAGTAGATTTGTTACACAGAATCTTCCTGTTCGTAAACCCAAACAGTCTGCCTTTTATTGGCATTTCTCTCTAGGTTTTCTACCCACTTGGCTTTAACTATTGCTTCTAGTGTTTTGATTACCACGCTTGTTAATCATGCGGGTCTATAATATAGTTTCTCCTCTCGACGTCCATTTTTATAGATTGGTACCATGTTTGATTTTTTCCATATATCTGCTAAAATTCCTGTACACAAGGATGTCTGGAATATTAATTGGAGTGGAATGCTCAGCTCAGTTGCACATTCTCGCAGCACCCAAGGTGAAACCCCATCAGGTCCAACTGTTTTATTTCTTCTTAGGACCTTGAGAAATTTTTACACTTCGTCTTGAGATACGTCTATGTATTCTATGGCGTGTTCTGGAATTGGTATTGGGTCCAGCTCTCTGAAATCCTCATTTTGTACAACCACACTCTTAAACTGTTCATTTAGCGCTTCACACATTTCATTTTCATTCTCAGTAGTCCTGTTCCTCGTTCTCAATCTCGGGATTTTATCATTTACATGCAGCTTATTTTTAATGAATTTACAGAAAAGGCCTGGATGTGTTTTACATTTGTCCGCAATACCATAATCAAAGTTCTTTTTTTTTTTTTTTTTTTTTTTTTTTTTTTTTTTTTTTTTTTTTTTTTTTTTTTTTTTTTTTTTTTTTAGATATATACAAGAGTTGTTACATTCTTGTACAGCCACTAGTACGCGTAGCGTTTCGGGCAGGTCCTTAATCCTATGGTCCCTGGAATACGATCCTCGCCGCGAAGAATTGTTTTTTCATCCAAGTACACATTTTACTGTTGCGTTAAACAGAGGCTGCTGTGTAATTGTTTCTCGTTTGCTTGCAGTGGCGCAGTGCCAATTTTATAGGTGCCAGAGCTCTGGAGGGCCTGACAAAAGCCTGTCATTTCCTATTCTGTTGCAATACGTGTCACACGATAAAGTATTTCGTGTTTATACTCACCAATTATCATAAAATATAATTATAAAACAAAGAAAAACATCAATCACGTATTTATCAATTTAAGAAGTTAAAACACTTAGTGTTCACGAAATACAACCATTGAGAAGTTTCACAATAGTTTCCACAAAGTGTCGGGTGTGTGATGTTGTCGGGTGTGAGATGTTGTCGGGTGTGTGATGTTGTCGGGTGTGTGATGTTGTCGGGTGTGAGATGTTGTCGGGTGTGTGATGTTGTCGGGTGTGAGATGTTGTCGGGTGTGTGATGTTGTCGGGTGTGAGATGTTGTCGGGTGTGAGATGTTGTCGGGTGTGAGATGTTGTCGGGTGTGAGATGATGTCGGGTGTGAGATGTTGTCAGGTGTGAGATGTTGTCGGGTGTGAGATGATGTCGGGTGTGAGATGTTGTCGGGTGTGAGATGATGTCGGGTGTGAGATTGATTTTAATTGTTGCCGCCGAAGGTGGCTAGTTTATTGTGCACCCCATACCCATCCTGTGAGCGGTAGCGCAAAAGCATTACAGAGGGCACAAAAGGTCTTTATCAGACCTCATCTTAGATTATTACATAAACAATTTCATCTATCCTTCACACGGGTGTGTGAAGCTACTCTTGTCCTGGTGTCATCTGGCGATCTGTGGCACCATAGCCAATGGCTCAGGATTCCACTGAACTAGAGGAGGCTTATTGATTCATCAATGAGAACAAAAATGTTGCTATTTATCTGTTTGGTATGCTGGCAAATTGTCTTTTTCCTATTGATGGCTATGTGATAAATTATCCGTGGGGCTCTAGTGCGGGAATTCAGTCCCATTCAATGCAAAAGATGTACAGTGACCACAACACAGCAGTTGCAACATCAGGATCTGCGGGTTGGTACAAGAATTCAACCAACTAGGAACCACTTAGTTTGATGAAAGGGGGCAGCAGAATAACAGAAGTACACTAACATCGCATCAGGCTTCGATACCCATGTGCATGGGAAATAGGCTTACACGTTCCGGGAGATGAGAGGAAATGTCAGCACTGTGGAGAAATGCCCGACAGACCACTGGAACATTATCTAACACAGTGCACAGTTACAAACCCAATAAGATTTCAACTTAGATTCAACAGAGCAGAAGTTGTTGTTAAACACACGGGGCAAAATCTTAATGAAGCAACCATACGAGTCATAAATACTCATACTCCGCCCAAGTAAAACAGAAACAAGCAACACTTAGTGGGCCAGCCAGAGACCCTGGGCATGTGCTGGAATTTTCCTGAAAAAAAAAAAATCCCATTCCAATGTCAACACCATTTTGCTTTTGTAGCTCCAGTAAGCCAAAGTGACCAGCGTATGGTCTGTCATTCTGAATTAAATAATATGCAGAACGCAAAGTTGAACAAGTTGTCTTTAGATGCGAAGCATTCATGGCATCACACAATTTTGCAAGAGCATCTTCACTAGCTACATGTTCAACACGTAAAGCAGCTGTGTGAGCGCTCGATAGTTTATGATTAACAATTGTTTTTCTGAGAGACTTAAAACGTGTACTTGGATCTGCTCCATAATAGTACACTTGGTACATCTGCCACTCATTTGGTAGTATTAAACCCTTAGAAATGAAAAGTGTTACATTGTTTATGTTTACATACTTTGCACCCATTTATCATCCCTGAAGTCTTAACCGTGGATAGGTTTCATTTTTTTTTTCTTCCACATTTCTTCAGTTCAAACACCTGAACAGGGATACAAGTTAGACTTCAAAGCACCATTACTTTCTGAATTGCACATGGATCTAGTTTGAAAATTTGAACAAGAAGCAGTCGAAACACAACTTTTGCCACTTTCAGTGTTATTATTATCAGTCTCCTGTACGTTATTCTTCTCACACTCCTCATTTTGTTTACGAAAGAAGTAAGTCAACATTGCTTAGAAGCCATGATGGGGTTGTGTGAAAAAACTGCTTCTGTATTAGAAAGAAATACACGGGCCACCAGCCACCCACGTGTGATCCTGTGGTCCCGGGTTCGATCCCGGGCGCTTGCGAGAAACGATGTGCAGTTTCTTTCACTCTATGCCCCTATTACCTAGCAGTATATAGGTACCTGGGAGTTTGTCAGCTGTCACAGGCTGCTTCCTAGGGTGTGTGTGTGTGTGGTGTGGTGTGGAAAAATATAGTAGTAGTAGTAGAAACAGTTGATTGATTGACAGTTGAGAGGCGGGCCGAAAGAGCAGAGCTCAACCCCCGCAAGCACAATTAGGTGAATACAACTAGGTGAATACCACTTTACTAACGCCACTCAAACACACAAGCACAGTTGCCAACTCAGTATTTCACACAATGCTAGAACCACCTCCAAAAAGCACTAAATTATGTAAAGTTGTGTTTAGCAGTTTTGTCGTTTTATCTGCCTAGTATTTAATACTAAAATATACTATTGTATGAATAAAGAATACCTGTCTAATGATCTACTGCTAAAGTCATAAACAGTATCGCTGAATATTGATATTTAAAGCGGTAGGTTGGCAACTTTGTCTCATACTGTTTGTCTGCCATAAATGGACAGGAAGCGTTCACCTGCGTTGAGTATTGGTTCCACATTACACACAGAAATCACACTAACGTGATGCATCAAATATACAAATCCACAAGGGCCGTGACGAGGATTCGAACCTGCGTCCGGGAGCATCCCAGACGCTGCCTTAATCGACTGAGCTACGACATGGTAAAAGAGTTGAGATCGAAGTTCTACTGAATTTACTGGATCCAGTAGCCTCTCCGAGGCACAAACCAGGGTTTTACAAAACTCCCCCCTGCACCCGAGCTATGTCAATAGGCCGTTCTCCCTCTTTGCCCTTAATTTGATGCATCACGCTATTGTGATTTCTGTGTGTAATGAAGTAAGGGCGTAGAGGGAGACCGGCCTATTGACATAGCTCGAGTGCAGGGGGGAGTTGTGTAAAACCCTGGTTTGTGCCTCGGAGAGGCTGCAGGATCCAGTAAATTCAGTAGAACTTCGGTTTCAACTCTTTTAATATGTCGTAGCTCAGTCGATTAAGGCAGCGTCTGGGATGCTCCCGGATGCAGGTTCGAATCCTCGTCACGGCCCTTGTGGATTTGTTCATTTGTTTCCACATTCCTACCACTACAATTATTCCTCTTTACTTTTTAAATATGTAATTGTTTTTTAATATTATTGAATCTTTTAAAAAACATTGAAATATCATAACATTATTAATTTAATAGTGATGTAATACTAATATTTTCCTGCCACGATCAACCATCACCCAAAAGCCATCATCCCGCGTCCGTCTAATTACCCAAAGCCACTTAAAGCCACCCAAAGCTTCCTGGCATTACGCTAGTAATGAATAAATATGATATATTTACTCATTATAATATTGGTACTGAATGTAGAACATGGAAAAAACATATTTTTTTTTACTCTGAAAAAGTATCATTTCCTAACGAAATTAGACGAAAATAAGCTGCTGGTGACGCCAAAGCAGGTCGAAGGTCCAAGCGACAATATTGTGGAGCGACTTATCCAAGACACATTGTTACCTAAAGAGTATTTGCTGACATATCAGCCTTCTGTATCGACCTAACCTATAATAACCTACCCAAACAAAACCTAACTAAACCCAACCTATCCAAACTTAAGTTAATATAACCTGTACGCAACAATATATCTTGGATTAGTCGCTCCACAACATTGTCGCTTGGACCGTCGACTTGCTTTGGCGTCATGTACCAGCAGCTTATTTTCATCTAATTTCGTTATAAAAGGATACTTTTTCAGAGTAAAAATATGTTTTTCCATGTTCTACATTCAGTACCAACATTATAATGAGTAAATATATCATATTTATTCATTACTAGCGATCATCTCTCTTTTTCCTCATCCTCTCTCCCTTTGCCCTCACCCTCTTTCCCTTTCTCCCCATTCCATCATGCACTTACAATGGTGCCAGAGGGGCGCTCCGGCACCACTGCTTGCTTGTAGTGCTGGTATGCTTGCGGGTTAGGTCTCTTCCGATATTGATATTGAACCCATTTTCTTGTCTTTTCCTCTCTGGCCCTCTTAAAATTTTTCTTCTCTCTGAAGAGAAGAGAAATTCTCTGTTCTCTCTGTATCTCTCTGTACAGATATTTCTCTGTTAAGTATATCTTTTTTTTTTCTTTCCTGGTGAATATTAGATCCAGTACTGACGGAACATCCCCTTCCCTCATTCTTGTGGCCTGCTTGACGTGTTGATACATGTTGTGTGTGTGTGTGTGTGTGTGTGTGTGTGTGTGTGTGTGTGTGTGTGTGTGTGTGTGTGTGTGTGTGTGTGTGTGTGTGTGTGTGTGTGTGTGTGTGTGTGTGTATTCACCTAGTTGTGCTTGCGGGGGTTTAGTTCTGGCTCTTTCAGCCCGCCTCTCAGCTGTCAATCAATCAATCCCCCCCCCCCCCCACCCACACACACACAGGAAGCAGCCCATATCAGCTGTCTAACTCCCAAGTACCTATTTACTGCTAGGTAACAGGGGCATCAGGGTGAATGAAACTGCCCATTTGTTTCCGCATTCGCCGAGGATCGATCCCGGGCCATTGGACTACGAATCCAGAGCCCTGACCACTCAACCACAGGCCCCCCTGTGTGTGTGTACTCACCTAGTTGTGCTTGCTGGGGTTGAGTTTCAGCTCTTTGGTCCCGCCTCTTAACCGTCAATCAACAGGTGGACAGGTTCCTGAGCCTATTGGGCTCTATCTACTCATGAACTATCTACTACACGTGTGTATGTGTGTGTACTTACACAAGTGGTAGTACATTCTCGCTTTCCCTATTTCTTACCCCGCATTCTTTTTTTTTTTTTTTTTGCTATTTAATTTAGTGATGATAACTGATACGTTATTTTTACAGGTGGTGGTTGGCGATGTAATCCGTATGGAAAATGACCAGTTTGTGGCGGCCGATGTGCTCCTGCTCTCCACATCTGAACCAAACGGCCTCTGTTATATTGAAACGTCAGAGCTGGATGGGTAATTATATATGTGCGGTTGGTTTATGGCTGGGCATATATGGGGAGTAGGGGGGGAGGTGGGCAGGAGGGAGGGAGAGGAGGAGGGACGTGATGAGAGAGCCAGAGAGAGAGATATGAGGGAGGTTCAGAGGGTGCATGAGAGATGGGAGGGAGAGAGTGGCGGAGGGAGGGAGGGAGGGAGAGTTCGTTCTCTCTCTTCTCTCTTCTCTCTCTCCCTCTCTCCCTCTCCCTCTCCCTCTCCCTCTCCCTCTCCCCTCCCCTCTCCAACCTCTTTATCTGCCATTCCCCCTCCCTCCCTCTCCTCCTCGTCCCCTCCTTCCCTCTCCTCCTCGTCCCCTCCTTCCCTCTCCTCCTCGTCCCCTCCCTCTCCTCCTCCTCCCCTCCTTCTCCTCCTCCTCCCCTCCCTCTCCTCCTCCTCCCCTCCCTCTCCTCCTCTTCCCCTCCCTCTCCTCCTCGTCCCCTACCTCTCCTCCTCGTCCCCTCCCTCTCCTCCTCGTCCCCTCCCTCTCCTCCTCGTCCCCTCCCTCTCCTCCTCGTCCCCTCCCTCTCCTCCTCGTCCCCTCCCTCTCCTCCTCGTCCCCTCCCTCTCCTCCTCGTCCCCCTCCCTCTCCTCCTCCCCTCCCTCTCCTCCTCCTCCCCTCCCTCTCCTCCTCCCCTCCCTCTCCTCCTCCCCTCCCTCTCCTCCTCCTCCCCTCCCTCTCATCCTCCTCCCCTCCCTCTCCTCCTCCTCCCCTCCCCTCCCTCTCCTCCTCCTCCCCTCCCTCTCCTCCTCCTCCTCCCCTCCCTCTCTCTTAACATAAAATACGTCGCAATTTTCCTTTTGTGGGAGGGGGAAATGATGCTAACACATTACTTCTATTTAACACACACTCACTCACTCACTCACTCACTCACTCACTCACTCACTCACTCACTCACTCACTCACTCACTCACTCACTCACACACACACACATATAGGGGCCTCGTAGCCTGGTATAGGGGCCTCGTAGCCTGGTGGATAGCGCGCAGGACTCGTAATTCTGTGGCACGGGTTCGATTCCCGCACGAGGCAGAAACAAATGGGCAAAGTTTCTTTCACCCTAAGTGCCCCTGTTACCTAGCAGTAAATAGGTACCTGGGAGTTAGTCAGCTGTCACGGGCTGCTTCCTGGGGTGTGTGTGTGTGGTGTGGAGAGAAAAAAAAAAAAAAAAAAAAAAAAGTAGTTAGTAAACAGTTAATTGACAGTTGAGAGGCGGGCCGAAAGAGCAAAGCTCAACCCCCGCAAAAACACAACTAGTAAACACACACACTCACACACTCTCACACACTCTCACACACTCTCTCACACACTCTCTCACACACTCTCTCACACACTCTCTCACACTCTCTCTCACACTCTCTCACACACTCTCTCACACTCTCACACACACTCTCACTCACCTGAGGACCACATAAAGAATATTGTGCGAAGAGCCTATGCCACGCTTTCTAACTTCAGAATTGCTTTTAAATACATGGATGGCGATATATTAGAGAAATTGTTCACGGCTTTTGTTAGGCCAAAGCTAGAATATACTGCGGTTGTGTGGTGCCCATATCTTCAGAAGCACATCAACAAACTGGAAAAGGTGCAAAGACATGCTACTAAGTGGCTCCCAGAACTGAAAGGCAAGAGCTACGAGGAGAGGTTAGAGGCATTAAATATGCCAAAATTAGAAGACAGAAGAAAAAGAGGTGATGGGATCATTACGTACAAAATAGTAAAAGGAATTGATAAAATCGATAGGGAAGATTTCTTGAGACCTGGAATTTCAAGAACAAGAGATCATAGATTTAAACTAGACTAGCAAAACACAGATGCCGAAGAAATATAAGAAAATTCACTTTCGCAAACAAAATGGTAGACGGTTGGAACAAATTAGGTGAGAAGGTGGTGGAGGCCAAGACCGTCAGTAGTTTCAAAGCGTTATATTACAAAGAGTGTTGGGAAGACGGGAATCCACATGCGTAGCTCTCATCCTGTAACTACACTTAGGTAATTACTCACACACCCACCAACACACGCACACACATACACACACGCTGAATATTGTGTGTGTGTAATTACCTAAGTGTAATTACCTGAGTGTAATTACCTGAGTGTAGTTACAGGATGAGAGCTACGCTCGTGGTGTCCCGTCTACCCAGCACTCTTTGTCATATAACGCTATGAAACTACTGACGGTCTTGGCCTCCACCACCACCTCACCTAACTTGTTCCAACCGTCTACCACTCTGTTTACAAAAGTGAATTTTCTTATATTTCTTTGTCATCTTTGTTTAGTTAGTTTAAATCTATGACTTCTTGTTCTCAAAGTTCCAGGTCTCAGGAAGTCTTCCTTATCAATTTTATCGATTCCTGTTACTATTTTGTATGTAGTGATCATATTTCCTCTTTTTTTCTATCTTCTAGTTTTGGCATATTTAATGCCTCTAACCTCTCCTCGTAGCTCTTGTCCTTCAGTTCTGGTAGCCACTTAGTGGCATGTTTTTGCACCTTTTCCAGTTTGTTTATGTGCTTCTTAAGATATGAGCACCATACAAACGCTGCATATTCCAGCTTTGGTCTAACAAAAGTCGTGAACAGTTTCTTTAGTATTTCTCCATCCATGTATTTAAAAGCAATTCTGAAGTTAAAAAGCGTAGCATAAGCTCCTCGCACAACATTATTTATGTGGTCCTCAGGTGATAGTTTTTTATCTAGAACCACCCCTAAATCTCTTTCTTTATCAGAAGTCTTTAAAGATTTTCCACATAATTTATTGGTTGTGTGGGGTTTATGTTCTCCTAATCCACATTCCATAACATGGCATTTATGCACATTAAATTCCATTTGCCAAGTGGTGTTCCATATACTTATTTTGTCCAGGTCTTCTTGAAGGGCATGTCAATCATTGTGTGTGTGTTTGGGGGGGGGGGGGAGGCAGTTAGTAGTTAGTAACAGTTGATTGATTGTTTGATTGACAGTTGAGAGGCGGGCCGAAAGAGCAGAGCTCAACCCCTGCAAGCACAACTAGGTGAATACAACTAGGCAAATACACATTTAAACTAACTAAACAAAACTGCCAAAGTTTCATAAGAACATTCATTTTCGCAAATAGAGTGGTAGACGGTTGGAACAGGTTAAGTGTGGTGGTGGTGGAGGCCAACACCGTCATTAATATCAAAATTTTATATGACAAGAGTGCTGGGAAGACTGGACACCATGAGCATAGTACTCATCTTGTAACTACAGGTAGTTACACGGGGTCCGTCTAATTACCACAAGCTACACAAAGCTTCAGAAAGCTTCCTGGCAATACGTTAGTAATGAATAAATATGATATGTTAGGTTAGGCTGACCTAACCTAAACTAACCTAACTTAACCAAACCAAACCTAACTAAACCTAACCTAACCTAACCGACGCTTGGATCGTCGACTTTATTTGGCGTCACCAGCTCTTTATTTTCGTCTAATTTCTTAATAAAAATATACTTTTTCAGAATAAAATTGTTTTCTTGTGTTGTACATTCAGCACCAACATTATAATGAGTAAATATATCATATTTATTCATTACTAACATAAGCTTTCTGAAGCTTTGTGAAGCTTGTGGTAATTAGACGGACCGGTTACAGGATGTTAATTTGGTAGTTAAGGCAAAGACAACTTAGGACGTTGTCCTGCCCTGCCCTGGTGACGCTCTATTACTCCCTCATCTATCCATCTCTCAACTATGGTATTTGTGCTTGGGGTTCTACTACCCAAAATCATTTGTGTCCTCTAATTACTCAACACAAAGCTGCTATTAGGACAATATCCAACTCTGGCACCAGACATCACTCGGTACCCCTACTCAAATCTCTGAATATGTTAGATATTAAGTCACTGCACATTCTCTCATGTGTATTATACATATATAAAATGCTGAACTGTAATGCCAATCCTGACCTCAAAAGCTTCATTGAAGGTTGTAACAGAACCCATGAGCACCACACCAGAAACAAATACAGTTTTGATATTCCAAGAGTACGACTTAATCAAACTAGAAATGCTCTACAAATCAAGGGACCCAGAATGTGGAATGACCTTCCCAATCATGTTAAAGACTGTACCTCTCTCAACCAGTTTAAGATAAAAACTAAGCACTACCTAATAAAGTCCCTGTAACCTACCTTACCCCTATATTGTCAACCCATGTCTGTTTTTTTTTAAACAACGCTGTTTGTCGACCTAATTGTATTTGTGCTGCTTTTTCTGCCATGTTCCCCCCATTTTTATTTTCGATTTTATTTGTTCTCAACACATTTTATACTTTAATCTCAATTAGTATTAAGTTTTAGTCTTTAATGTTTTTCCTGCCCAAAACGCTTTGCGTAATAGTGGCTTTAGGCATTGTATGTACTAGCTCTACCTATAAATCTATAAATTTTTGTAAAACCTCTTGTATGTATGTACTTTACCTGAATAAACATTTATTTATTTATTATTTATAGTTACACTTAGGTAATTATACATACGCAAATGAGATGTATGTCAAATTTTGTGAAATATATGATGAAGGCACACACACACATTCATACCAAAACACAGATGCAGGACCATAAAACAAGATTGGTTCAACAAAAATTTTGAGAGGATCAGAGAGGAAAAGACAAGAATATGGGTTCAATATAGGTAGAGGCCTAACCCACAAACATACCGGCACTACAAGTAAACAAGAAACAATTGCACTACACTTAGTGTAGTGTAATTGTAGTGAGGAGAGAGGCAGGGAGGAACTTTGAGAAAGATATTGCTGACAAATGTAAAACAGATCCAGGCCATTTCTATAAATTCGTTGAAAGCATGCTGCATGTAAAGGATAAAGTCCAGAGATTGAGAATGGGGAACAGGACTCTTGAGAATAAAAAAGAAACGTGTGAAACACTAAATAAACAGTTCCAAAGTATGGTTGTACAAAATGAGGATTTCAGAGAGCTGGACTCAATACCAATTCCAGAGCACACCATAGGATACATAGAGGGTCTCAAGACGAAGTGGAAAACTTACTCAAGGGACTAAGAAGAAATAAAGTATTTGGAGCTGATGGAGTTTCACCTTGGGTGGTGCAAGAATGTGCAACTGAGCTGAGCATTCCACTCCAGTTAATATTTCAGACATCATTGTACACAGGAATCTTAGCAGATAAATGGAAAAAGGCAAACATTGTTCCAATCTCTAAAAATGGTAGCTGAGAAGACCCTCTAAATTATCGTTAACATCATTAACCCATATCATTCATATTATCATTAACCCATATCATTCATATTATCATTAACCCATATCATTCATATTATCATTAACCCATATCATTAACAGGCATGGTAGTCAAAACACTACAAACAATAGTTAAAGCCAAATGGGTCAAACACCTTGAGAGTAATGACATAATAACGGGTGGACAGTTTGGTTTTCGAACAGGAAGATCCTTTGTAACAAATCTAATTAGTTTTATGATAGAGCCACAGAGATTCTTCAGGAAAGATGGTTGGGTTGACTGTCTATCTGAACCTAAAAAAGGCTTTTGACAGAGTCCCACCCAAGAGGTTGTTTTGGAAACTGAAACATGCTAGAGGGGTGACAGGACGACTTCTGACATAGATGAAACATTTTCTAACTGACAGACAGATGAAGGCAGTAATCAGAAACAATGTATCTGACTAGAGGAGTGTTACTAGCGAAGTACCACAGGTTTCAGTTCTTGCACCAGTAATGTTCATCGTCTACATAAACAATCTACCAGAAGGAATGTAGAATTATATGACCATGTTTGTGGATGATGCTAAAATACTGGGGAAGATAGGAGACACCCATATCATTACGGGTGTCATTATGGCATCCATTATGGGTGGGACGATTGTAATGCCCTTCAAATTAATCTAGATAAAGTAAGTGCTTGGAGTGACATGTGGCAGATGGAATTCATTGCGAATAAATGCAGTGTTATCGAATGTGGAATCGGAGAAAATAGACCACACACACAACTTATAAATTATGTAGAAAGGAGTTAAAAAACTCAAATAAAGAATGAGATCTAGGGGTGGTTTTGGATAGCACACTGTCACCAGAGGAACACACAAAGATTGTGAGTGGAGCGTAGTATCGATTAAGAACTTCAAATTTGCTTTTAATACATGGATGGTAAAATACTAAAACTGTTCATAACTTATGTGAGACCAAAATGGGAATGTGCAGCAGTTGTATGGTGCCCATATCTCAAGAAGCACATAAATAAACTAGAAAAGGTGCAAAGGCATGCTACAAAATGATATCTGGAACTGAAAAACAAGAGTTATGGGGAGAGGTTTGAGGCACTAAACATGCAAAAACTAGAAGCTAGAAGAAAAAGGGGTAACATGATCACTATGTATAAAATAGTAATTGGAATTGACAAAATGTTTTTGGAAAAATTCTTGAGGCCTATAACTTCAAGTACAAGTGGTCATTGATTTAAACTACCCGGTAGCTAAACAAAGCTGCCGAAGGAATATAAGAAAATTCACTCTTGCAAACAGAGTGGTAAATGGTTGGAACAAGTTAAGTGTGAAGGTGGTGGAGACCAAGACCGTCAGTAGTTTCAAAGTGTTGTACGACAAGAGTACTGGGAAGAGGGGACAACATGAGCATAGCTCTCATACTGTAATTACATTTGGGTAATTATACACACACAGTTGAAGAGAACACACACAGTTGAAGCATAACACTAGTTCACACTAGTTTTGTGCATCATTATATGCAAAGGCTCTGTAATAAAAAGGAAAATCATATACAGTATTGTATTTGTTATAGATCACCTAAAAATTTACTTATTTAATATGTAATAATAATTTTTTGACATCTTAATTTTTATACAGCATATATATACAGTATAGTATTTGTATTCAGTGTACTGTATACAGTATACAATGCTTGAGCAAATGAATAATAGTAATTTCCAGACTTTTCAGTGCTTCTTTTTTTAACTAATTGATGTAATTTTCAGAGAAACAAATCTTAAATGCAAGCAATGCCTGCCTGAGACAGAAGACCTTGGACAGGATACTAGTCTCATTGGAGCATTCCAAGGGGAGATTCGCTGTGAACCCCCGAACAATCAGCTCAATAAGTTCGATGGAACTTTACACTGGGAGGGCAACATGTAAGCCAATAGTGCTTTAACCTTGTAACCTTAACTTTCACCTTTGTGTTGCAGAGGAGAATGCAGTACTGTATGTAAGTGGTATCATGAACATCTTGCATAAATGGTATACTGTAATTTATAATTGCCATATAACGTGAAGAATTTTTCATTCGACTGTTGATTACAGTACTGTATTAAATGTTATAAATTAAATATTTTGTCTATACTGAGTACTCCATTTTATACAATAATTGTTTTGTAAGATGTTCATGGTACAACATACAACGTACTGTTGTATTATCATAAATAGGAGATGGTTAATATTAAATTAAATTCTGTTACAGTATTAGTAAGTATTATTATGTTATCATCATCAACATCAGTTAGATGGCAAATTAATGTTTAGTGTACTTTACCTGAATTTATTAAAGGACCACAAATTTTAGTGGACTTGAGAACAGGAAGGTGATAGTTTGTCTTGTCAAAGGTCATCTTGAGGTTATCTTGAGATGATTTCGGGGCTTAGCGTCCCCGCCGCCCGGTCCTCAACCAGGCCTCCTTTTTGTTACACATCCCCAGGAAGCAGCCTGTAGCAGCTGACTAACTCCCAGGTACCTATTTACTGCTAGGTGAACAGTGCATCAGGGTGAAAGAAACATTTTGCCCATTTGTCTCTGCCTCCACTGGGGATCGAACCCGGAACCTCAGGACTATGAATCCAAAGCGCTGTCCATTCGGCTGTCAGGTGCCCACATTACTGCTGAAGATATTTTCCAGATGAATTTTGAACCTGAATACCATCTTGGCATTTTCATTTACCATATTCACGATCCGGGATCCCAGGTTTGATTCCTGGATGGGACAGAAATGGTTGTGCACATTTCCTCTCAACTGATGCATCTGTTTACCTAGCAATAAATAAGTATCTGAGAGTTAAGCAAATATTTTGAGGCTGGTTCCTGGGGAAAGTTCAATAGTTCAGTATTGGGGGGGGGGTCCTCGATATAAGTCTCAGGTATACTGCATATATACACAAGTTCTTGTCCCCAATAAAGCAAATTAAGTGCTTTGGTTTTCTTCTCTGCCATTCGGCTTGCATCTATCATAACTTCATAATGGTCAGAGATGGCTCAGAATGTCATCATTTCCATTTCTAATTTGTAAGTTTTGTGCTTTTATTTTACCATATATGGATATAATAAATATTTTGTAATAAGGCTTCCTTTGGTTTTTCAGGCACTCGCTAGATAATGACAAAATCCTCCTCAGAGGGTGCATACTGCGGAACACACACTGGTGCTATGGAGTGGTTATATTTGCTGGCAAAGACACTAAACTTATGATGAACTCTGGGAAAACAAAGTTCAAACGCACAAGTATTGATAGATTGTTAAATTTCATTATTTTAGGGGTGAGTTGATCAGTTTTGCAATGTCTTAATGATTGTTTTCTAAACTGTATAAATTTCCAAATTATTTTTCTATAGTTTGTATTAACCTCTTGTGTATTTTTACCTTTCAGATTGTATTTTTTCTTCTCTCCATGTGCCTGTTTTGCACAGTGGCTTGTGGTATTTGGGAAACTCTCACAGGTAAATTTGTCAGTTTATCAATTTATATAAATAATAAATATGAAATACAATGTACCATACTACTGTACTATTTTTAATCATATTTCTATTTACATCTTCACTTCATAGTTATATAATGCAAAAAGCACCATTTGGGTAGTAATGATGTCGTTATCACTCGGTCCTTAGTTAGGTATAGAGAGAGAGAATCCTATGAAAGAAATAAATGAGTGAAAAAGTCTTCAATGGTACAAATTGTTTAGTAAACAGTATAGTAAATGGGTAACTGTAAATATGAGGTACCGTGAATGAATTTTAGGATAAAAGTTAATTCTAGGTATACATAATTTCATGGTAAACATTTCCAATGTAAATGTTTATCAAGGTAAACATATATCAAGGTAAGCATATATAAGGAAAACAAATTTGATGCAACATTAATTCCAAGGTAAAAAAAAAATTGGTGAATAATGTCAGAGATAGGTAAATAGGGGTAAGGTCTGTCATGGGGTAAATGAGTACCCATACAATTTTTACCCAACATTTACTTTCCTAATTGTTAATTTTGCCCACAATTCATTAACTTATCCTAAGCATTTATGCTAAACCCTGCAGTTTACAAGGAATGAAAAGATGCAGCGTTTAGCATATATGCTTAGGATAAGTTAATGAATTGTGGGCAAAATTAACAATTAGGAAAGTAAATGTTGGGTAAAAATAAATTAATGAGGAGGAGGAGTACAACAGTAAGGAAGTGGGAGGCAAAACCCAGTTAATTGGGAAGAATGCCCGCTGAAGGGGACCCAATATAAGGTTAACTTAAAACAGAAAGTAAAGTTGATGAGGAAGGTAACAAAATTTGAGTAAAACCTAATTTCAGCATCTTGCAAGAGGGTGTGTGATGTGGATCCCGCAGAACATAAGAACATAAGAACAAAGGTAACTGCAGAAGGCCTATTGGCCCATACGAGGCAGCTCCTATTCTATAACCACCCAATCCCACTCATATACTTGTCCAACCCGCGCTTGAAACAATCGAGGGACCCCACCTCCACCACGTTACGCGGCAATTGGTTCCACAAATTGGTTCTCACCTGGAGTCAGTCAGGTGAAGTCATGGAGTCAGTCAGGTGAAGTCACAGTGAGAGGTTGTGTTAACCGGAGCTCCTGAGTGTTGTTATATTATCATTGCAATATGGAAGTTGTAGTTAAGGACCTGGTGACTCTAGTGGGAGCCCTGAGGACAGAGTTGGACTTTCTGCGGGAGGAGGTGCGTCAGCTGAAAGAACAACGAGAAGTAACGAAGGAGGAGACCAGTAGTAAAGGGACCTCGTCTTGGAGAGTTGTGAAAGACAGGGGCCTTAAGAAGACTTTGATAAAGCCGCCTTCAAACGCCATAGCAACTTCTAATTCATTTGACGTTTTGGAGGACGAGTGCTGTGGAGAGACTGTGGATCGCGCAAAAGGGAAAGCAACGAAGAGAAAGGAAGCGCAGGCCCCTCAGAAAGTAAAGGAAGTACCTAAGCAAACATTAGTTGTGGGAGATTCCCAGATAAGGTATTTGGATAGAACGTTTTGTGCTAGAGATAGGGGGAACAGGTTAAGGGTTTGCTATCCCGGAGCTGGCATTGGTGATATTATAAACAACATGAATGATATTATGGCTGGTAATGGGAACAATCCCATTATTTGCATTAGCGTGGGAGGAAATGATGTTGGTCGAGTTAGGAGTGAGGAACTGATTCAGAGGTATAAAACAGCCATAGAGTTAGGAGCAAGGGAGGAATCCCGATCATATGTGGCATTCTTCCAAGAAAGGGAGTGGGAAATGAATGGATATCGAGGGCACTTGGTGTCAATTGCCGGCTGGAAAGATATTGCAAATCAAATGCAATATCTTTCATAGACAACTGGGAACACTTCTATGGAAGAAATGAAATGTATGCTCGTGATGGGGTGCATCTATCGAGAGCTGGGGTTGTTGCTGTTGCGAACTCGTTAGAAGAAGTGGTTAGAGGTGTTTGTTTGGGTTTAAACTGTTAGTAGATAGAGGTATGGGAATTGATTTGGAGGAAGGAGGTAATAAAAGTATGTGTTTGTGGGAGAAAGGAATTGGCAAAACGATCAGGGAAAGAGAAGGTCCGCAAAATAACAATTCACTTAGGGTATATTACACTAACAGTAGAAGTCTAAGAAATAAAATTAACGAATTAAATGCTCTTGTCTGCACAGAAAAAATAGATATTATTGCACTTACCGAAACGTGGATGAATGTAGAAAATAGAGAACTATTAGCTGAATATCAAATATATGGATTTAAACTATTTCACACAGATAGATATATTAGACGAGGAGGTGGAGTAGCCATATATGTTAGGGACAATTTGAAATGTAGTCTCAAAGAGGGAATCAAAACAGAGCCACACACAGAAACTATTTGGATAGAATTAAACGAAAAAGCTAATAATATTATAATAGGCGTAATATATAGGCCACCAAATTTAGACAGAATGGAAGCAAAGCATCTATGGGATGAAATATCTAGAGCATCTAGATCTAACAGTATTTATGTCATGGGTGACTTTAATTTTAGCGGAATAAACTGGTTGAACAAAACAGGGAATAGTGAAGCAGAAGATTTTCTAGAATTAATTGACGATTGCTTTCTTACGCAACACATTAAGGAACCAACACGGGAAAATAATATTTTAGATTTAGTGTTAACTAACAGGGAAACGCAAATTAATGACATCGAAATAGGGAGTGAGCTAGGGAGCAGTGATCACAAAGAAATCAGATTTAGCATAGAATGGAATAGACCAGTAGGAGAAAATTCTGTTAAAGTGCCAGATTTTCGAAAAGCTGATTTTAATAGCCTAAGAAATTTTTTGGGTCAAATTGATTGGAAACTCTTGGGTATGGGGTGTGGGCCGGTCTTGGAGCGAGACATGAACCCAGCGATAGGTGACTTAAATGGGGATTTCGATGTGGATTCAATATATAACTTATTTAAGAATATTCTAAACAAAGCACAGGAACGTAGTATACCATACAAATTGAATAGATCGAATACTAATGACCCAAAGTGGATAACAAAGAATTTGAAGAACCTTATAGGTAAAAAGAGAGCTTGGTACAAAAGGATTAAAAATGGGGAGGTCACTTTAGAACAGGAATTCGTACAACTGGTTAGAAATGTTAAAAAAGAGATAAGGAAAGCAAAAAGAAACTATGAAGTTCGCATAGCAGGGCAAGCAAAGACAAATCCTAAAGGGTTTTTTCAGTTATATCGTACCAAGACTAGGGAAAGGATAGGTCCATTAAAAACTGAGACAGGTCAAATAACAGATAGTGATGAAGAGATGAGTAGTATTTTTAATAAATATTTTGTATCTGTATTTACTAAAGAGGAACTTAACAATATGCCTTCAGCCGAACAAGTCTATGTGGGTGGGGACGAGGACAGGTTGACGAGTTTAGCAGTTACCAGGGAGGATGTTCTTAAACAAATAGTAAAACTCAAACCAAACAAATCCCCAGGGCCGGATGAAGTGTTTGCCAGGGTGCTTAAAGAATGCAAAGAGGAGCTTTGTGACCCACTGTCAACCATATTTAATAAATCAATAGAGTCAGGCAGAGTGCCAGAGTTTTGGAAAGTTGCTAATGTGATACCAGTTTTTAAGAAAGGAGATAGATCACTTGCGTCTAACTATCGACCAATTAGCCTAACGTCTATTGTGGGAAAGTTACTCGAATCTATAATAGCAAATAAAATTCGTCTTCATCTTGAAAAACATAAATTAATAATTGAGTCGCAACATGGTTTTATAAATGGCCGTTCATGTTTAACAAATTTGTTATCTTTTTATTCTAGCATTGTTGAGGCAGTTGATAGTGGTAAGGATTGCGATGTTGTATACCTTGACTTTAGCAAAGCTTTTGATACAGTGCCACATGAAAGACTGATTAAAAAGATAGAGTCTCATGGTATTGGGGGTGCTATATTAAGCTGGATTAGGGCATGGCTATACCAAAGGAAACAGAGAGTTAGTATAAATGGAATCAAGTCAGAGTGGGAAAATGTTGTAAGTGGAGTGCCTCAAGGCTCTGTCCTGGGACCTCTGTTGTTTATAATATATATAAATGATTTAGATTCAGGTTTGAGTAGCAACATTTGCAAATTTGCCGATGATACGAAAATCGGTAGGGAAATTAATTCGGAGGAGGACTCACTATCACTTCAAGTTGATCTAGATAGGGTTTTGAAATGGTCAAAGGATTGGCAGATGCAGTTTAATGCTGATAAATGTAAAGTTCTGAGGTTAGGTAATGATGATAGAGTTACAAGATACGAGCTAGATGGTGTTGTGATTGCGAAGTCGGATTGCGAAAGGGATCTGGGAGTTATGATTAGTAAGAATTTAAAACAAAAGGATCAATGCATAAATGTTCGTAATAAGGCAAATCGGACACTTGGATTTATTAATCGCAGCGTTAGTAACAAGACACCTGGTGTGGTTCTCAAGCTATATCTTGCTCTAGTTAGGCCCCATTTAGATTATGCAGTTCAGTTTTGGTCGCCATATTATAGAATGGATATAAATTCACTTGAACGTGTCCAGCGTAGGATGACTAAGTTAATTCCCCAAATTAGAAATCTTTCATATGAAGAAAGATTAACAAAGCTTAAGTTGCATTCACTGGAAAGGCGAAGAGTTAGGGGTGACATGATAGAGGTTTACAAGTGGATGAATGGACATAACCGGGGGGATATTAGTAGGGTATTAAAAGTATCAACACAGGACAGAACACGAAACAATGGGTATAAATTGGATAAGTTTAGATTTAGGAAAGACTTGGGTAAATACTGGTTCAGTAACAGGGTTGTTGATTTGTGGAACCAATTGCCGCGTAACATTGTGGAGGTGGGGTCCCTCGATTGTTTCAAGCACGGGTTGGACAAGTATATGAGTGGGATTGGGTGGTTATAGAATAGGAGCTGCCTCGTATGGGCCAATAGGCCTTCTGCAGTTACCTTTGTTCTTATGTTCTTATGTAAATCTACAACCCTGTTACTGAACCAGTATTTACCCAAGTCTTTCCTAAATCTAAACTTATCCAATTTATACCCATTGTTTCGTGTTCTGTCCTGTGTTGATACTTTTAATACCCTATTAATATCCCCCTTGTTATGTCCATTCACCCACTTGTAAACCTCTATCATGTCGCCCCTAACTCTTCGCCTTTCCAGTGAATGCAACTTAAGCTTTGTTAATCTTTCTTCATATGAAAGATTTCTAATTTGGGGAATTAACTTAGTCATCCTACGCTGGACACGTTCAAGTGAATTTATATCCATTCTATAATATGGCGACCAAAACTGAACTGCATAATCTAAATGGGGCCTAACTAGAGCAAGATATAGCTTGAGAACCACACCAGGTGTCTTGTTACTAACGCTGCGATTAATAAATCCAAGTGTCCGATTTGCCTTATTACGAACATTTATGCATTGATCCTTTTGTTTTAAATTCTTACTAATCATAACTCCCAGATCCCTTTCGCAATCCGACTTCGCAATCACAACACCATCTAGCTCGTATCTTGTAACTCTATCATCATTACCTAACCTCAGAACTTTACATTTATCAGCATTAAACTGCATCTGCCAATCCTTTGACCATTTCAAAACCCTATCTAGATCAACTTGAAGTGATAGTGAGTCCTCCTCCGAATTAATTTCCCTACCGATTTTCGTATCATCGGCAAATTTGCAAATGTTGCTACTCAAACCTGAATCTAAATCATTTATATATATTATAAACAACAGAGGTCCCAGGACAGAGCCTTGAGGCACTCCACTTACAACATTTTCCCACTCTGACTTGATTCCATTTATACTAACTCTCTGTTTCCTTTGGTATAGCCATGCCCTAATCCAGCTTAATATAGCACCCCCAATACCATGAGACTCTATCTTTTTAATCAGTCTTTCATGTGGCACTGTATCAAAAGCTTTGCTAAAGTCAAGGTATACAACATCGCAATCCTTACCATTATCAACTGCCTCAACAATGCTAGAATAAAAAGATAACAAATTTGTTAAACATGAACGGCCATTTATAAAACCATGTTGCGACTTAATTATTAATTTATGTTTTTCAAGATGAAGACGAATTTTATTTGCTATTATGGATTCGAGTAACTTTCCCACAATAGACGTTAGGCTAATTGGTCGATAGTTAGACGCAAGTGATCTATCTCCTTTCTTAAAAACTGGTATCACATTAGCAACTTTCCAAAACTCTGGCACTCTGCCTGACTCTATTGATTTATTAAATATGGTTGACAGTGGGTCACAAAGCTCCTCTTTGCATTCTTTAAGCACCCTGGCAAACACTTCATCCGGCCCTGGGGATTTGTTTGGTTTGAGTTTTACTATTTGTTTAAGAACATCCTCCCTGGTAACTGCTAAACTCGTCAACCTGTCCTCGTCCCCACCCACATAGACTTGTTCGGCTGAAGGCATATTGTTAAGTTCCTCTTTAGTAAATACAGATACAAAATATTTATTAAAAATACTACTCATCTCTTCATCACTATCTGTTATTTGACCTGTCTCAGTTTTTAATGGACCTATCCTTTCCCTAGTCTTAGTACGATATAACTGAAAAAACCCTTTAGGATTTGTCTTTGCTTGCCCTGCTATGCGAACTTCATAGTTTCTTTTTGCTTTCCTTATCTCTTTTTTAACATTTCTAACCAGTTGTACGAATTCCTGTTCTAAAGTGACCTCCCCATTTTTAATCCTTTTGTACCAAGCTCTCTTTTTACCTATAAGGTTCTTCAAATTCTTTGTTATCCACTTTGGGTCATTAGTATTCGATCTATTCAATTTGTATGGTATACTACGTTCCTGTGCTTTGTTTAGAATATTCTTAAATAAGTTATATATTGAATCCACATCGAAATCCCCATTTAAGTCACCTATCGCTGGGTTCATGTCTCGCTCCAAGACCGGTCCACACCCCATACCCAAGACTTTCCAATCAATTTGACCCAAAAAATTTCTTAGGCTATTAAAATCAGCTTTTCGAAAATCTGGCACTTTAACAGAATTTTCTCCTACTGGTCTATTCCATTCTATGCTAAATCTGATTTCTTTGTGATCACTGCTCCCTAGCTCACTCCCTATTTCGATGTCATTAATTTGCGTTTCCCTGTTAGTTAACACTAAATCTAAAATATTATTTTCCCGTGTTGGTTCCTTAATGTGTTGCGTAAGAAAGCAATCGTCAATTAATTCTAGAAAATCTTCTGCTTCACTATTCCCTGTTTTGTTCAACCAGTTTATTCCGCTAAAATTAAAGTCACCCATGACATAAATACTGTTAGATCTAGATGCTCTAGATATTTCATCCCATAGATGCTTTGCTTCCATTCTGTCTAAATTTGGTGGCCTATATATTACTCCTATTATAATATTATTTGCTTTTTCGTTTAATTCTATCCAAATAGTTTCTGTGTGTGGCTCTGTTTTGATTCCCTCTTTGAGACTACATTTCAAATTGTCCCTAACATATATGGCTACTCCACCTCCTCGTCTAATATATCTATCTGAGTGAAATAGTTTAAATCCATATATTTGATATTCAGCTAATAGTTCTCTATTTTCTACATTCATCCACGTTTCGGTAAGTGCAATAATATCTATTTTTTCTGTGCAGACAAGAGCATTTAATTCGTTAATTTTATTTCTTAGACTTCTACTGTTAGTGTAATATACCCTAAGTGAATTGTTATTTTGCGGACCTTCTCTTTCCCTGATCGTTTTGCCAATTCCTTTCTCCCACAAACACGTACTTTTATTACCTCCTTCCTCCAAATCAATTCCCATACCTCTATCTACTAACAATTTAAACCCAAACAAACACCTCTAACCACTTCTTCCAACGAGTTCGCAACAGCAACAACCCCAGCTCTCGATAGATGCACCCCATCACGAGCATACATTTCATTTTTTCCATAGAAGTGTTCCCAGTTGTCTATGAAAGATATTGCATTTGATTTGCAATATCTTTCCAGCCGGCAATTGACACCAAGTGCCCTCGATATCCATTCATTTCCCACTCCCTTTCTTGGAAGAATGCCACATATGATCGGGATTCCTCCCTTGCTCCTAACTAATTCTATGGCTGTTTTATACCTCTGAATCAGTTCCTCACTCCTAACTCGACCAACATCATTTCCTCCCACGCTAATGCAAATAATGGGATTGTTCCCATTACCAGCCATAATATCATTCATGTTGTTTATAATATCACCAATGCCAGCTCCGGGATAGCAAACCCTTAACCTGTTCCCCCTATCTCTAGCACAAAACGCTCTATCCAGAAGCCTGCTCTTCGTGCAGCAAAAGCCGGGCAGAAGTGGAGAGGAATGCTAAACGAAGGGAGGGAGCGAGGAACGCAGATATGGGTTACCAGTGTGAGAGAGAGAGAGAGAGAGAGTGAGAGAGAGAGAGAGTGAGAGAGAAGCATAGCTTGGGGAAGATAGGTAGGAGGCCTGAAAGCTAAGGTTTATATTGGCCTGCACAACATGGGGCAGTAAAAAAAAAGGCTTTTGCACTCACTCCCAGAAAATGCTTTATTGTATCACACTTCATATATCAGGACCAATGCTTAATAAGTAGAATAATAGTTTAAGATAATGAAGAGTTCCAATTGGGCAATATTTTTGGATAGAGTGATAATTAGTGGATTGTAAGGGCTTTGCTTATATATAATAAGTATAAAGGATTTGAAGGTTGCATTAGAAATAAGACAACTTATCTAAGGTTGAATAAGAAGTAAATTTATTTTGCTTTAGTTTTAAACTGTTGCCAGTTTAGTTTTTATGTGAAAGTGATGATATTATTACATGTTACAGGTCAGTACTTCAGAGTGTACTTGCCTTGGGACTCGCTAATACCACCAGATCCTGCAGGTGGCGCTACTGTGATAGCCCTTCTGGTCTTCTTTTCATATGCTATAGTCCTGAACACCGTAGTGCCTATTTCTTTATATGTTAGGTAAGTATCATCCAGGATTAGAAATTAATTTTAATAATAATTATAGCGATAGTTCTGCAAGCTATTTAGTTACATGTCTTTGGTGCCTTTTCCAATTTATTAATGTGTTTCTTGAGATATGGGCACCATACAACTGCAGCATGTTCCAATTTTGGTCTCACAAAAGTTGTGAGCAATTTCTTCAATATTTTGCCATCCATGTACAGTATTTAAAAGTGGTTATACAATTGGAAAGTATGGTATAATTCACATTTCTCACACAATGTTCTTTATATGGTCCTCAAGTAATAGTTTTCTATTCACCACCCCCTAGATCTCTCTCCTTATCAGAATTATTTAAAGCTTTGTCACATAATTTGTAGGTTGTGTGTGTGTTTTCTATTTTCTCCTATTCCAGATTCCATAACATGACATTTTATTCACATTATTTCCTTTACCAAGTGCTACTCCACACACTTCATTTATCCAGGTCTTTTTAGGGAATGACAATCATCTGAGTTTCCCTATCTTCCCTAGCTGGTGCTAGAATTGAACCCTGTGGTGTTAAACTACCGTAGTAACATTTCTCCAGTCTGATACATTGCCTGTGATTATGGCCCTCATTTTTCTGTTATAAAAATTTTCATCCATGTCAGCAGTGTATCTGTCACCCCCTCCAGTATGGTGCAGTTTCCAGAAGAACCTCTTATGTGGAACGCTGTCGAAAGCCTTTTTTAGGTCCAGATGAATGCAGTCAACGCAACTCTCTCTTTCCTGTAAAATCTCTATGGCTCTAAACTAGAAACTAAGTAGATTTGTTATATATAGGATTTCCTGTTCAGAAAACATACAGAAACCATAAATCTGTCTGTGATATTACAGTATATTGTTTCTCTCTAGGTGTTCTACCCATTTGATTTTAATTATTTTTTCTAACATTTTGACTACAATGCTTGGTAACAATACAGGTCTATAATTAAGAGGGTGTTTCCTGCTACTATTTTTGTAGAGTGAAACTATGTTTGCCTTTTTCCATATGTCTGCCAAGACTCCTGTACACAAAGATGACTGAAAAATGAATTGAAGTGGATAGCTGATCTCAGATGCATTCTTTCTCAGAACCCAAGGTGAAACTCCATCTGGGCTCACTGCCTTGTTTCTACATAGCTTATTTTTTTATGATTTATGTAGAAACAAAATATTATCTACCTTGATCATTTTTTCCCACTTTGTTCAGACACACCTATGTACTCTCCAGTATTCTATGAAATATGTACAGTATTGTGTCTGGTTCTCTTAAGTCTTAATTTTCCAAACACCTTTTGAAGCCAGTCATTTAGTGTTTCACAAGTTTCCTGTTCATTCTTCTTGAATCTGTTCCCCATTTCAACCTTTGAATTTTGACATTTATCCTTTACCTGCAATTTGCTTTTAATGAATTAAAAGAATAGTTTTGGTTCTGTTTTACACTTATCCACAGTTTCAAAGATTCTCAGTTTCTTTCTGCCTCCCTTCTCACTGCCGTGTAGTTGTTTCTTGCTTGTTTGTACAGCAGGTATGTTTGAAGGTTAGGTCTCTTCCTATACTCAATAAGTTTTTTGTCTTTTGTTCTCTGGCCCTCTCACAGTTTATGTTAAACCAATCCTGCTTTGTAGTTCTACTTCTCTGTCTTGGTATGAATTGTGTTGTACCTTCATCATATACAGTAGAACCTCGAGTGACGACCGCCTCAAATGGCTACCAATTTGGGTAACGAATGCCCCGATCCCCAACAATTCGTCTCGTTAGGTGACCACTCATTTGAATAACGTCAACACCACATGGTGAGGTCGCGGGCTGCTTTTCTCACATTCTCGGATGGCTCCAACGATGCAGATAAATTATTTTTCATTGTTTAAAGATGCTATTGATGCTGGGATGTTGCAAAGCATTGACTTTTTTGTAGAAAAACGAAAGGAATTTTTTTTAAAGAAAAGAACAAATGTCAAAAAGGTTCGTTTGGTTTTCAGCAGGTAGGCTGCTCCATGTTTCTTAAATAAAAAAAAAAAAACGAAAAATAAAAAAAAAACAGCTCAAACAATTTGAAAAACTGACAAATGCCATAAAGGTTCGTTCAGTGTTTGTCAGGTTGGCTGCTTCAGTATTGAGAAATAAATTAAAAATACAAAACAAATGGAACACATTCGAAACACAAAGATTGTCATAATGGAGCAGCCTACCCAACAAACACTGAACGAACCTTTATGGAATTTGTCCGCTTTTCAAATTGTTTCAACTGGTTTTTATTTTTAGTTTTTTTTTATTTAAGAAACATGTAGCAGCCTACCTGCCGAACACCAAATGAACCTTTTGACATTTGTTCTGTTTTTCAAAAGTCTTCATTTTTTTTTGTTTTAATTTTTTTTTTTTTTTTTTAAGAAACATGGAGCAGCCTACCTGACAAACACGAACGAACCTTTTGCTATACAAAAAAAAATGAAAAAAAAAATTGAACAAATTTGAAGAAAGAAAAATGTCTAAAAGTTTATTCAGTGTATGTAAGGTAGGCTTCTCCATTATTTAAAACATCGAATATCATATTGATGTTTTTCGGTAGTAGAACGGATTATTTCTATTTACATTCTTTTCAATCGGGAGCTTCGTTTTGAATGATATCAGTTTCACCTGACAACCACGGCGCCGAAATGGATTAAAGTCGTTATTCGAGGTTCCACTGTATCTCAAAATTTGGCATACATCTCGGTTATTTTTTTTTTGCCTAACAATCAAATTCTTTCCAATCAAATTCTTTAAAGAACTTGCAAAGTTCCCCATATTTTCCTATCATGAAATCAAGTTTTCAGTTTTCATTTTCCCCATTCTCTTGTACTGTACTTTATAATGCATTGCATATTTTATTTTCAGCTTCTCCTTTGTCTGTGTGTTGCTTGCTGGTGGACTGTAGGCATTAATGATAATCAGTATATCATCCTGATTACAAAACTCCAGTACCATTATGTCAACTTCTTATTGATTGTCGATATTTGATTCTCTTACCTTCAGGTATTCTTTCTCCAGCACTGCAATTCTTCCTCTTTTTCTATTTTTTCTGTCACTTTTCCAAATGGAAAAGGAATACAGGAAGCTCTTCAGGAATACAACCTCCTTTAAAATATTATCCTAAAGTTTCATCTCCATTAGTGCAACAATATGTGGCATCTTAAGCTCTATTCTATTGTTTAGCTCCAGTATTTTTTATATCCCTCCCTGCTCCAGTAATTTTAACTATGCACTTTTTCTCCAAGTATCAGTTTTAAAAAATCAAAGTCCATTTAGTTTAGTCCAGTAAGTAAAATTTAGCAGTCTCCATGGTGCAGAGGTAAGACATTCGCCCAGTGCTTCGCAACCGCTTTGGCTTGGGTTCGTATCCTGGCCGTGGAAGATTGACTGGGATGGGTATGGGGCGCTTAATAAAGAAAAGAATCAATCCTACAGAGAGATCACTGGAAATCACTACCACCACCTTTGATTAAAAATTCTATGATCTTCACACACACAACTTGAAGGATGACACTGTAGCAGAAAGTTAGAAGGCACATCTACAATCCCAAATAACGATGACTATACTGTAATCATCAAGTGTCCTGCCTGAGCATTCTGATGAATGGGACACTGCCATTCTCTCCCAAAACCCATTCTATAATTTTACAAACCTGGTAATGTTTGACAGGATCCTCAGAGCAAGGCCACCAACATCCACCTTGTTAGATAATGCCATAACCATCAACTTTCATTGTCATAATACCCACGACCTCCAGCATCAATAGCCTATATTGCCACAATGCCAGAAACCTTCCACACCATAAAAATGATGGACTAACTAAACCAAAACTTCAGCAACATTAGCTGAAACATGAAAAAAAAACCGTAATGAATAGATGGCTTAACTTTACTTATGCCAACACCTTTATGGCTACTGCATTCCAAAATCTAAAATTTTCTTCCATCCATATATCTACCATCCACCTCGTAACAAACCCATGGGTCAAAATAGATAACAAATACATTACAGTATATGCATACATGACATTAATTCATTCTAATGTTGTATAGTGTTTAATACAGTTTTTAATTCAGAACATTTCTTCTATTAATATTAAATGTTTTTTTTTCCAGTGTGGAAGTGATTCGGTTATGCCAGAGTTTTCTCATCAACTGGGATGATGCTATGTATCATCCACCGAACAAAACACATGCCAAAGCCCGTACAACCACTCTCAATGAAGAGCTTGGGCAGATAGAGTATATATTCTCTGATAAAACTGGGACTCTCACACAGGTATTACACAGCAATTGTAGTTTCTAGATTTTTCTGTCTTATCCTCAATTTGTAATTATATTTTCTTCCTTTTCATTCAAAATACAGTTGGCCATGGGCTTTTCGAACCCCTCAGGACTGAGACTGAACGGATAACCTGTTGTATTCCAATAAGGGGTTCATAATTCTGAAAAGCTATGGGAAAAAATATTTACAATTTTGTTGCAGAAATATGACAGTGTTTTGTTTGTACTCACAAATATGAAAAGTTCTGATCTGGTTGTTAACTTGAAAAGTATAGTTGATGGAGCATAGTTATTTAGATAGAAATGGGGTTGGTGGATGATGATAGTGTTGGGTTGATAAGTGGAGAGTAATGGTGATGAGGTAACCTCAACAAACTGACTTTCACCATGTACTCTAATGTACCTTATGCCATGGCAGAGTTTAAAGCTTTTGAGCCATCCATTGGTGTATGAAGACTGCTCAAGTGGCGCTGTGTACGGTTACTATGCAAACTTGGTCTATCTTTATTATACGCTTTTATTCAGACTGCCTGCCCCACCAGTTATCCGAGCTTTTTTATCCAAACGAACCCAAATCGAATAACAGGCATTTTTGGAAAAAGGGGGTTTGGAAAATATGTGGCTGACTCTAGTTGGTCTTGTGTGAATGTAGCTAACCTAGATACAGTATTGAACAATATTTTGTTTACTTGTCATTATCATATTCCTTTAATATAATGCAGGAGTTCTCATAATAAATGTGAAGAAACACCATGTAAGGGTGAATCTTTATGGACATGTTGTTATCATGATAATTTTGTTCAAGTCATTTGAGTAGAACAATTATTGAGTAGAACATGACAAATGATAAGGAACATGTCTTAGTGAAAACTATTTATTTTTATTTATTTATTTTGTATTTGTTCAAGTATGTTAGTTCTGGTACTCTGTGGTGTTTAGTATGAAAGGTATAGTGAATAGTGTTTTATTCTAAATTTATTTAATCCTTTATTCCTATACTTTCTTAACATGGAATTGGAAGTAGGTGATGGAATGTAAGATGGAAGCACGTTGCGGAAAGTTTTTTTTCTGTGGAGAGTCCCTTCGGCTCCCCAGAGCTATACCGGGCTGATGTGTATATATTAGACCATGGCAAAAGTCAATTGATGGAGTTCTAAGCCTGCCAGGGACCACGAGCCAGAACCTGGCCAACCCTCAGAAAGGCACACGGAGCAATGGCCTATAGACACCCCCATGTGGTTGGAAGCAGTCTGTATTTGCCATCTACAAGGTCAGGCATCCAGAAAGGTAGGAATCCCAAAACAAACTACAGCAGTTAAAAATTGCAAACCAAAAGCCAAACTAACAAGCAGTATTCCCCAATCAGAAAACAAGCAAACAAGCATGATGTCACCAAAGCCGCCACATCGCTGTCTGCGCAACTCCCCCTATCCCGAGAGGGGATAGGGGGAGCCCCAGACCTCCTGTGCCAGCTACCCAACAGCAGTGCTGTGCCTTGTGGTGCTGTACTGTGGTGTGGGGGTGTGCGAGCCAATGTGTAATTCCAGAAGTACTGGGGTTGCATGCATCTAAGGTCACCTTTCCTAGGTGCCCTGTATTACTGCCCTTGTGGTTTAGGGTTATCTTCCATAAGCTGTTCGGGAACTACCTACCTTGAGGTTACCTTGAGGTGCTTTCGGGGCTTAGCGTTCCCGCGGCCCGGTCGTCGACCAGAACCTCCACAGAGTTCTTTTGCTGCTCGGTGATTGCCTGCCCCTGGGGTCAGCTGGGGTTGTTCCTGCCTCTGTTTGACCTTGTGTAGGAGGTAGTATCGTCACTGGCTGGGGCGCAAGGTACTGTGCAGCTGTCTGATATACGCATAGTGGCCGGTTCTGTTCCCTGGGGTCGTTGTGCTTTGGCGGGGTTTTTCCTTTTCTTTTGTTTTGTTTTGGATTGTGGGGGTCTGTCTGGTGTGGCTGTAGATCTACTTGAATGATTTTGGTGACAATCCTGGGGACCTCCGCTAGGTCCCCATGATTGCACACATCGAGGGTTTCAGCTTTTGATTTGTTTGCTTGGTAGCTTTGGGATAACCGGTTAGCAGTACCTTGCCTGGGCTTCCATTAGCAGTCAGCCTAAGGGCCCTGGAAACCCCTATTGGGGCTTATTAGTCCGAGGGAGGAGACCTCCGAGTCCCACCTCGCTTCGTGCACGTTTGAAGGTTGCTCTGTCCCCTTGTCTCTGGGTGACATTCACCATCTTTGCCTCCACCATGCTGCCTGTTGGGTTGATGACACCTTTGACCCAGAATCTTGCGAGTGGTGTTTCTTGCATGTACTACAGTTCACCCAGTCCGATAATACGGTTGATAGGGTGCAGGCAGCATCTGCGTTGCATGCACGGTTTAGGTTGCTGCAATGCTCTAAGTTACTTGCCTTACTTCCAGATCGGCAGCAGAGGCATTCGAGCTTGTTCCTCCTGCCGGTGCGTATGGGTCTGACCAGTTTGACCCCTTTCTTTGTGTTTTTCAGCTGCCCTGGTTTTTTATTATGAGGCCGGGGCTTTGGGGGAATGGCTCGGCTCCGAGTCCTCGGTGTGAGGTTCCTGGGGCGGGGGAAGAGGGATGACTTGGGAGCCTTAGGCCCTGTTGGACCAGGCCTGGGTTTTTGTACCTCTTGGAGTGGGGCTTGCTGCTTCACGGAATGGGGTTCTCTTTTCGCTCTCTCTGCGTACGATTTGGATTTGGCGTCTACCCCTCCCCGGATTCGGTTCCGTGTTCCCGTGGGTTCCTCAGACTGTCCTTCTGGAGGTTTTCGTCTTGCAGTGTCCCTTCTCATGTGGTGAGGACGGGTAGCCCTTGCTATTATGGATTATGATTGCCCTTGCTAGCCCTTGACCTTGCCAGACTGGATTATGATTTTGAGTATGGATTTTCGTGTTGGTACTGGGTTTGTTATGAGTTCCAGAGTCGTCTTGGTTGGCAGACTGCTCGCTCTTTTTGTTTGAGGCTTGGCACACATTCTGTCGGTCCCGTGCGCATGTGACGGGGGAAAAGGCTCAGACGGCATTGCAAGTTTTCCTGGAGGACGACTTTGAGCATCTCAATGCATACTGTTCGCCCCTTCCCTTCTGCAGGATGTTGGGGGTGATGGAGCTTCATGTGCAGGTTCCTTCCCTTTCAGATGCCTTGGTCGCAGAGGACCAAGCCTGCTGGCTTTGGCCCTGCATTCTTCTCCCTCCTCGAGCTGTCCTCGGATTGGCTTGAGATGGATTTGGAGGTGCTTGGGGCCGCCTCTGGGTCTGGTGCGTTGCCCTTGGTGGTGCATGTGTCATCTGCATTGTTGACCCTGTTCACGCCGCTCCTGCAGGATGCAGTTTCACATTTTTTTTGCTTTTCGACTCGTGTCGGCAGGCGGTGCTTGCTTCTTCCTTGGATTCCGCTTGGGCCCTGGCTCTTAGGTTGTCTTCGCCTTTTTGTCCGATGCTGTTTGCAGAGTCTGCGGTTGTGCGCTATCTGCAAGCGGCTTCTGCTAGTTGCTGTCCTCTGTCCGCCTTGTTGGTTCTTCCGGGGGCTTGTGAGGGGCCTTCTTGGAAGGGTCGTGCCAGGGCTCGGGGGTTCTTCCCGTTGTGGTGCCAGCCAGTGGTGCCAGCTTCGGGACAGGCGCTGCCTTCGGTTCCGTCTTTTCTGGTCGTTGCAGGGATCACCCTGTGCGCCGCTTAGGTTCTCCTAAGGTGCGTCGGCCCTTTGGTGGTTCGTCCCCTTGACGGGGCGATGGGGGCTGGGGAAGCTCGCTCTGTTCACTCGTGTCTGGTCCCATGTGTCTGGTCCCATTATTTGTGGGCTTTTTGGGTAATTTCGTGCGCCCTGCAGTGGCGTTGGATGGCTCCTCCTCCTTAGGGGGGTTCAGGGCTGGTGGGGCGGGCCTCTTCTCCGTCGTTGTCAAAGCTTCACAGAGTGGATTTGCTTGGGCGTGGTCGAAACGACCTCGTCTCTCAGGTGGGTTCCTGCCTGTTTCTAGTCCCAAAACGGGTCTGTGTGGGCCTCTGGTTCATTCTGGACTTGTCACATCTGAACTTGTGGGTTAATGTCCGTCCTTTCAGATGATTACTATGTTCCTGGTCCGTCTTCTGTTGGGGCCAGGCGCTTGGATGGTGTCCCTGGACCCGAGGATGCGTATTGGCACATCCAGGGTTCTAGGTTTGGCTCAGTTTTGTTATGGGGTGTATAGGTTGCCGGTTTTATTGCAGGGCGTTAAGGTTGCTGCTTTTGTTGCGGGGCATCAAGGTTGCCACTTTTGTTGCCTTCCATTCGGCTTGAATCTGGCACCTCACGTTTTCACACGCCTTACTCGGGTCGTGGTGGCCTGCCTGCATCTGTTAGGTGTTTGGGTTCTGGCCTGCCTCGACAACTGGCTAGTTTGGGCTCCCAGCCAGTCTGCATGTCTGCTTGCTAGGGATTTGGTTCTTTCCCAGCTCGCCAGGTTCAGTTTCCTGGAGACCTTTCAGATGTTCTATCTGGTTCCTTCGGGGACGTCACTTCCGCCTCATGCGACCGCTGGGTTTGACCTCCGGGGCCTTTGCGTCGGTTACTGCATTACCGGCTTCCTTTTGGGGCTTTCAAGGTTCTGTGCCTTGGCACCTACCCCAAGCTCTCGCTCGTTGTCTTCACTGCCGCGTCGTCTCCTGGCTGGGGCTTCGTGACCCATGCTCATCAGGCTGGCCAGGGACGGTGTGGTCGGTCCGTCGGGCTCATAGTGCGGTGCGGGTGTTCGCGGGGGTGTGGATGTCGCTCCGGAGGATTCAGGTCACTTGCGGATCGTTAAGCCGGTTTCTTTCGGACTGTTCCCCGGTGGTTCTTTGCTTGAACCATGGGGGGGGAGGGGGTTCTGTGAAGTCCTTAGTTTTTTGGGACTGGTCACTTCGGGTGACTTGTCTGCTAAGTTCTCGGGGTTTGACTCTCCTGGCAGTTCCCATTCGGGGGGTGTCTAAGGTCCTGGCTTGCTTGGAAACTTTCCAGGGAAGAGTTGTCCTTCTGGCTCCTTGGGGGCCAGCCCAGTCTTGGTTTCCAGCGCTGCTTGCTCGGTGTCCGAACCCGAGGGTCTTCCTGCGGCTCCGCCTTTTTCTGCAGATCAGTCCGGCTTGGTACGTGGCTGATTCGTTCTTCTCCTCGAGTCTTCATGTCTGGGATTTTTGTCTCGAGTTTCTCATCACTTGTATGAGCACAGGTGGCTTTGTTGTTAGTCTCCCACTTGTGTGCTTTGTCTCGGCGGCAGTATGAGGTTCCTGGCAGTCCTTCCGGTTCCAATCACTGCATAGGTGTACTTCGGTCTCTGATAGAGTTGTCTTGTCTTGTTGTCTTCCTTTCGTGGTTGTTTCAGATCCGTCCTCTTTTGCCGGATACTGTTGCCTCGTATCGTGCAGTGCTGGCGGAGCAGCTTCAGCTTGTGTTCAGTATTGATATCACTTCTGCTTCGTTCCAACAGCTGTCTCGTGTGTTGTTTCGCCTTCGACCTGCTTATGCTCCTCCGGTGCCGTCCTGGTCATTGGACCGGGTGGTCTCTTCTTCTCTTCTCCCTTCGGTTTGTCGTGGCCCCTTTGGTTCAGGGTTGTTTTTTCTGGTTTCTTTTTCCTGTGGGCGTTGGCCTCTGGGGGTTGGTTCGGGGCGCTTCAGGCTCTCCTCCGGCGCAGGAGTTTTTCTGCTCGTTTGGTTCTGGTGGTTGTTCTGTTCGTTTGCAGAAGTCTCCTTTTTTTTGGCAATTCATGGGTCTGCTGCTTTCCAGAGGGGTCCTTGGGTTCTTGATGTTTGGTTGGTTGGGCCGGGGGTGCATCATGTGTTGTGTTCGGTTGCAACTCTGCTGTTTTCTGTGCGTCTTGGCCTCTATGACTCTGGGGGCACTTTGGATTGCCTGGGGTTCCCTTCTTTCATTTCTGATCAGGGGTTCGGGTCTCCTGGGTTTTCTGTAGGGTCCTTCAGTTTGCTAGTTGATTTGTTTTTGAGTTAGGGCGCATGGCATCTGCCTCCCGGGTCCTTCCCCTCTTTTCCTTATCTTTGGTGAGGTAACTCCGGATAGCCAATGGGGCTTACCCCCCAGAAAACCAGCAATGAATGTAATGAAACTCCATTTTCCAGGTGAGAACCGGAGGCTCCTCGGCATTCCTCCCGCCCTCCGGTCGGCGGTGTTTTTTCGTCTTTTCGACATCCAGCCTAAGAACTAGCGGTTGGATTGCCGGCACGGGATCTGGGGCTTCCCCATCCCCCTCCTAAGGAGGAGGGGTTGTGCAGACTGCAGCGCAGCAATGTACTGTAATGACATCATGTTAATTTGCTAATTTTCATTTGGGGAGTTCTGTCCACTCGTTCGACTTTCGGTAGCAATATTTTCACTAGAATAGCGGTTTGTTTTCAGGCACCTACCTTTCTGGGTGCCAGTCCTGGTCGATGGCAGGCAAAATGCTTCCAACCACACGAGGGTTTCTATAGGCCATTGCTCCTCACGCCTCTCTGAGGGTCAGGTTCTGGCTCGTGGTCCTTAGTAGGTAAAAACTCCATGCACTTTGATGCCAGAAAGAGATAGATAGCTCTGGTGAGCCTCTGGGTCTCCCCCCAAAAATGGCGTTTCATTACATACAATGCTGGTTTTTTTATGAGAATTATAATAACTACATTTGGAACATTTATAGCCTGGTATTGAGTTTCTTAGGCTCAAAAACAAATTGTATTTACATTCTATTTTCTTTATTTCTGTAATATCTACTAAATATTTGAAATGATTTTTCATATTATGGAAAGAACACAATTAAGTGTGGGGTGAAAAATAGTCAAGATTTATTTTATAGCTAAAATACCTAACAATTTCTTGGCAATTATTTGTAGTGATTGTAATTATAATGATTTTTTTGTATCTAGGAATATTAATTTACTAATATTGAGTTGCTTGGACCATATTTTTTATTTAAAAATGGAGAGGAATTATCTTTTTAAAATGATAACATTGAAAAGAATAGATTATTACTGTACTCATAGATATAAAGAAAATTACAAAATTAAATACAAATTTTGTTTAGCCCCATATAGAATGAAGAAGAGTATAGGGCTGAAACAGAAGAATCACAACAAAGGATTTTAGTTGAAAGGAATGTTGCCTGTGTCTAGGTTCTTCCTTCACAAAACATTTTGATTCTTTGCATAAGGTTTGCTGATAATGAAATGGTAACAAATCAATAAAGGTAAAAAAAAAAGTCATAACATAGTTAACTAATTGTTGCACAGTTAACAGAAAAGTATAAATTGTTAACCTCTTTCGCGCTTTAGATTAGAGATAACTCGTCGCCGTTTTTTCTTACGATTCCGCATAACAGCCTACTTTTCTCGTCCATCGAAAAAATATTTCTATAAATTCCATTTTTTAACCGAAATGGATGGGGATACTTTTGTTTTGTAGAGAATTTATTTGCAAATTTTTTGGTACCAGAATGAATATTATATCACATAAACTTCTATGAGTAAAAAACAAAATACACAAAGCATGTTTGGGGGTGTGGCGAGCGTGTGGCAGTGGGTTCCCTTTAGCCGTTGATATATCCAACACGTGGGAAATATTTGTATGTGTTATGTATATGTCTGTGTAGGGAATTTTACTGCGATCACTGTCATACAAATTATAAAATGTTTCAACAAGTATAAACATGACAAACATCAAACGAACGAAAACAATGCGTTCGTTTCTGCCGCGAACGCATACTGAGCGACGTGGTTCTATATTTGGCGCGTCTCTTACACATGCTTTGTACAGATGTTATACAGTTCATCTTATAGAAAATTTTATTGCGAACACATTGGTATAAAAAAGAAATACGTACATAAAAAAGTAGGGTCAGGAAACGTATAAACTTTCCAAGCATGATTTCCCCCCTGTGTTTTCGCCAGTGCGCTCGCGGCTAACTACTCTCCACTTCACACACTCTTGCGGGTGGGCAATTACCTATATTAAACATTCATATGCATATGTCCGTGTAGAGAATTTTATTGCGATTCCAATGATACCAAAATTAGCGATGTAGGACAACTGTAGGCTTCGCAACCATTAAGAGAGTGGAAACATTTTGTTGCTGTTTGGCGCTCTCGGCGAGTGATCTGCATAGTTTTTTATTTGGTGTTGATACTCCTTATGCTTGGGCGGCATTTTATAGGTATGCTCTTATAGACAATTGCATTGCGAACACAGTGATACCAAATTTAAATACGTGCGCCTTCAATTATTGTCAGGACAGTCAAAAGAGTGTACACTTTTTCGGTCTTACCGCGTAGGCGCGCGAAGTGCCGAAAGCATCTGGGGTATTGTTTTTTTTTTGAGCGCCGAGAGCGCGAAAGTGTTAAAATATCTGTCTGGAATTTCCAACCAACACCTGCCAATGTTAGGTCCACTCTCAAAAAGTGTATTCTAAAATCAGCAGCCAGATGAGACTAATTAATATGTGAGTTCTCTGAAAGGGGGGGGGGGGTAGTAGAGGGTATTTTAATAGAATTATGAAGTAACTTCTAAAATGTTTCTAATTCATGCTCTCTCCTGAATACCTGCAAGGTAACTTTGTGGTTATCTTGTGATGATTTCGGGGCTCAATGTCCCCAAGGCCCAGTCCTCGACCAGGAGCCAGATTCACGAAAGCACTTACACAAACACTTACGAACGTGTAAATCTTTCCTCAATCTTTGGCGACTTTGTTTACAATTATTAAACAGTTAATGAGCTCCGAAGCACCAGGAGGCTGTTTATAACAATAACAACAGTTGATTGACAAGTTTTCATGCTTGTAAACTGTTTAATAAATGTAACCAAAGCCGTCAAAGATTGAGAAAAGATGTACACGTTCGCAAGTACTTGCGTAAGTGCTTTCGTGAATCTGGCCCCAGGCTTCCTGGTTGCTGGTCTAGTCAACCAGGCTGTTGGACGTGGCTGCTCGCAGCCTGATGTATGAATCACAGCTTGGTTGATCAGGTATCCATATCCATATCAGGTATCCATATGCATATCAGGTATCCATATCCTGAAGTTAATAGGGAACTTTTTTAATAGTTCTGCAAGAAAAAATAGGTTAGATAATTTTAACCAAATTCATCTAAGTACCTGTAGTGTAATATCTAGGATTTCTCAGAGGACCTGCAGTTACTTGTGGCACTTGCAACAGTCCACATTGAGTTCCCAAAAGAGCTAACAAGAAGATACTGCTATTCCAGTGGCTGAGATAATAGCCCAAAGATATAATCTTTTCCACTACTGTATATCGAAATCTTATGGTCAGGTATCTTCCTGCCCAAACGAAGATCTCTAGAAGGCATAGAATGCTAGGGGGGTTCAGTACGTCAGATTTATAAAAGATGTAAGGCTGTAAAGCAGCTCTACCCCCTTGAAATGTGTCAAGAACAATTACGTGAATATGGGAGTCATATGGCAGTCTTATGTGAGACTTAGTAAGGGGAAATGGTTTAATTATAACATGTGTAATTTAACACAAATTTATCAAACTAAAGTAACACTGTTACACACAGGTACATTACATTAACAGAGGGTTTTACTTCCAGGTGGGAAGTGAAACCCTCTGTCAGGTGGGATGCATTCTCTGTAGGACCTTAGCCAAGGTCAGCACAATTACAGAGAGCCTCCACACTCTAGACCTTCCAGTTACAGAATCACTTCCTATCCACCCACCTTGAGGGTGGTGGACACTCGCCTTTGTGTAGCGACACAGGCATGCATAACCCAATCAGATGGCTTTTTTCTTATCTTAACCAATCACAGAGCAGCCTCTATGCTTACAAGGAAAATGTTTTAGAAGGTTCTCAAAGCTTGTTCAGTGGTTTATATTCTTACATATGTTGGGTGACCTGAGCACACCCACCTCAGGCAGGTCCCCACAGATTAGAATCCCCACATCTCTGTCCAAGCTTCATTGGCCACACCAACTCTCTACTAGCTGCTGCTCTGTGTACACACATACCCAAATGCTTAAATACTGGCACTTGTAGGAGCTTGCAATGATGGCCTACGACGGTCACCGTGGTGTTAATGATCTGCTTACATTAGGGGCTATCAGATGATACCCCCCACACTGTTGTCCTGGCCTCATGCAAAGACTTTGCACATGAGTGCTTAGGCATCCTGTGCTGACCAGGCGACGAATCCATTCCAGTGCCCTAACTTGCACAATCCTGCACATTTCAAGACACTGAATTCCCAACTGTCACAAGTAAGGAGATCAACTTCAGTTGCTGATAGAAGTAATGCTGTAGAGGTAGTCAGCAGGGTCCTTCTTTCTCCCAATACTATTTGGCTACACTCGCACTCAACCACCACATGTTGGGTTGCTTTGTTTTTATCCATATCACCCTTGTAATAATTATTGTACAGTTTTCCCTGTTTATGTTTTTTCTTTTTTATTCCCTTATTAATGTTGAGATAGTACTACACTAGAAATTTAAAATAGGTAATCATACTCAGTAATAAAGGTATCTGCATAAATTTATTGTTCTCATTGACAGAACATCATGGCATTCAACAAGTGTTCCATAGCAGGTCGCAGTTATGGGGATGTCATTGACCCCAGAACAGGTGACCTCTTGGAGATCAATGAGGTAAGGTCATGAATTGCTTTGTAATATTTCACCATTCTCTGTATGGATTGATGTTTTGAGCACAGAATTAGTTTATGGCTATTATAGATCAAATAATTCTGTCTTACTAAGTATAATACTGATTATTTACTATATGATTCAGTTGGAAATCTATATACTATATTGTAGTTGTATGCTAATTTTCATATTCATTCTGTATAAATATATTTATTATTTGGATAAATTATTTTTTTTCTAATTAAATTTATAATTATTTACAGTATATCACATTTACCAATGTGATGTAAACTGCTTGGCATAAAGAAATTAGCAGTGAATGATAACGATTTCACTATCACTTAAAGCAACGTTTATGTTAGTCAAAAACACACTCTTTAAACTTCCTCATGGCAATGTTAGAGGAGTGCATGCATGTTTAGTATATGCACACACATTTGTGTATGTTACTGTCGTTTATTTAGGGGGGAAGGGGCAGTGCTAATTCATGGATTGGATATACACTGGATACTTGGATCCAAATTATTTTAAAAGGGGGTGTAAGTCATCTGATGACTGGTGTTGTCATCCCTTGCACCAGCTTGTCAAGAGGATCACAAACAGTGAGGTACAAGATTTGTAAACATCTGATAGCGCACTGTATTCTCATTTCCACCAAGTAAAATTTTCAGCAGTTTTGAAGATGCTCTACCATATCTTCCTACTTAGGGTCTCATGGGCAGTAGGAAACAGTTGGAAACAGTTGAGATATGCTGTAAAGCAGTTGTGTCTGAATCTGTGGCAGAAGAATGCTTCTTCTAAAAATCTAATTCTATGTTAGACCCTTGGCCGAAGGAAAGATCCCTTACTGAGGTCCACAAGAGTTAGCATTCTAAGGGTTGGGGTCAGTTTCACTTTACCTCATCTATTGCAGGCCATACCAATCGATGGTAAGACCTCTTTTTTTTTTATCATTCAGTGGTGTTGATGTAGTGTCTTGTTGGGTGTACATCATTTCCATCTTGGAAATTTCTATTACAGTTTCACTCTCCACCTAGAGGTCTCATGGAGCCACATCAGTTCCTAGTGACTAAATAATACAGGGTACTGTGTGATGATGTACCCATGGCCATCTTCTGGACACTGTATGAAAGAAATTTTCCTGCATTAGGTGACATTGTCTGCTCATAGTGTGTGGCTCTGTATTGTCCTTGGATTTCATTATCACACCCACCAAAATTACTTAGTGGTTCATTATCATTTATAAATAAATAATATATATATATATATATATATATATATATATATATGTCGTATCTAGTAGCCAGAACGCACTTCTCAGCCTAATAGGCAAGGCCCGATTTGCCTAATAAGCCAAGTTTTCCTGAATTAATATATTTTCTCTAATTTTTTTCTTATGAAATGATAAAGCTACCCATTTCATTATGTATGAGGTCAATTTTTTTTTATTGGAATTAAAATTAACGTACTGTAGATATATGACCGAACCTAACCAACCCTACCTAACCTAACCTAACCTAACCTATCTTTATAGGTTAGGTTAGGTTAGGTAGCAGAAAAAGTTAGGTTAGGTTAGGTAGGTTAGGTAGACGAAAAACAATTAAGTCATGAAAACTTGGCTTATTAGGCAAATCGGGCCTTGCATAGTAGGCTGAGAAGTGCGTTCTGGCTACTAGGTACGACATATATATATATATATATATATATATATATATATATATAAATAACTGAAAACTAGAACCCATACTGCCAGGAGCACTCTGCATCTGGCATACAGGACACCTTAACCACTCGACCGACACGACCGGACAAAAGGAAGTGATAGCTGAAGCTATTTGAACCACCCCCCTTCCGGCACTCTGTTGGTAATCTTTGGCATAGTATTTTATCAAATCACCTCATTCTTTGGGGCACACGTGAGGAACACAAATGCGAACAAGCCTGATTGGTCCCCAGGACTATATGCAACTGAAAACTCACACCCCAGAAGTGACTCGAACCCATACTGCCAGGAGCACTCTGCATCTGGCGTACAGGACACCTTTACCACCTGACCAACAAGGCCTGGTCGACGACCGGGCCGCGGGGACGCTAAGCCCCGGAAGCACCTCAAGGTAACACGACCAGACAAAAGGAGGTGATAGCCGAAGCTATTTGAACCACCCCCCCATCCCCCGCCGTCATTCTGTTGGTAATCTTGGGCATAGTATTTTATCAAATCACCTCATTCTTTGGGGCACACGTGAGGAACACAAATGCGAACAAGCCTGAATGGTCCCCAGGACTATATGCAACTGAAAACTCATACCCCAGAAGTGACTCGAACCCATACTGCCAGGAGCACTCTGCATGTGGCGTACAGGACACCTTAACCACTCGACCAACACGACTGGACAAAAGGAGGTGATAGCCGAAGCTATTTGAACCACCCCCCTCGCCGGCACTCTATTTTCAGTTGCATATAGTCCTGGGGATCATTCAGGCTTGTTCGCATTTGTGTTCCTCACGTGTGCCCCAAAGAATGAGGTGATTTGATAAATTTGATTTGATACTATGCCCAAGATTACCAAAAGAGTGCCGGCGGGGGGGTGGTTCAAATAGCTATGGCTATAACCTCCTTTTGTCTGGTCGTGTTGGTGGAGTGGTTAAGGTGTCCTGTACGCCAGATGCAGGACAATGGAACAATAATGTGGAACAATATCCGATCAGGGAGGGTCCTGGCAAACTTTGCATACACCCTATTCAATATTTATTGAATTCAATATTCATAAATTCAATATTTATAAAGAAATGCAAAGTGCCAGTAGCACAGGCACTGAATATAGTGTGGAGGAAGAGCTTGGACATGGGGGAGATACCAGATGTGCTTAGATCAGCAGACATATTCCCTCTACACAAGTGAGGGACCAAAGCACTGGCAAAGAATTATAGACCAGTTGCGCTAACGCCCCACATAATAAAAGTATTTGAGAGTGATCAGGAGTCAGGTCTCCAGTTTCATGGAGACCAATGACCTCTACAACCCAGGCCAACATGGATTAAGAGTGGGAAGATCATGCCTCTCACAGCTACTTCACCACTACGACAAAATCACTGAGGCATTAGAAGAAAAACAAAATGCAGATGTAGTATATATTGACTTTACAAAGGCATTTTATGAATGTGACCATGATAGCACATAAAATGAGATCAATAGGAATAACTGGTAAGGTAGGACAGTGGATACTCAATTTTCTGTTGAACGGAACACAGAGTAACAGTCAACCAAATTAAATTGAGTCCAAGTGTAGTTAAAAGCTCTATACCTCAGAGTACTGTCCCTTCACCACTGCTTTTCCTTTCTCTCATATCAGATAGACAAAAGTACAAGTCACAGCTTCGTATCATCTTTTGTAGATGACACAAAAATCAGCATGAAAATTACCTCTGCTGAAGACATTGAAAGTCTACAAGCAGATATTAATAAAGTTTTTAACTGAGCAGCTGAAAATAACATGATGTTTAACTTTGATGAATTCCAGGTACTCAGGAATGGTAAAAATGAGAACCTTAAACATAATACAGGGTACTAAACACAATCAAATCTGCCTGTAGTAGGGAAGCAGCATGTAAAGGATTTGGGAATAATGATGTTTGACGATCTAACGTTTAGGGAGCATAACCAAGCAAATATTTTATCCAGAAATATGATAGGATGGATTACGAGAACTTTCAAATCCAGGGATCCCATCACAATGGTTGTACTATTCAACTAACTTGTGCTGTCCGATCTTGAGTACTGCTCAGTACTCACTTTCCCCTTCAGAGCAGGAGAGATTACTGAAATAGAGGGAATACAGAGAACATATATGGCATACATACATATTTAGGTGCAATAAAGCACCTAAATTATTGGGATAGTCTCCAAAATTATCCAAATGTACTCAATAGAAAGGAGACAAGAAAGAGAGATATCAAATAATGAACATGTGGAAAATACTGGAGGGCCGGGTCCCAAATCTACACAATAAAATAAAAATATCCTGGAGTGAACAATATGGAAGAAAATGCAGAATGAAACCAGTGAAGAACAGGGGTGCCATAGGCGCAATAAGAGAACACTGTATAAACATCAGAGGTCCACAGTTGTTCAACATCCTCCCAGCGTGTACTAGTATAAGAAATATTGCCGGAACAACTGTGGACATCAAGAGAAAACTAGATAGTTTTCTTCAAGAAGTGCCGGACCAACTGGGCTGTGCTGGATATGTGGGCCTGCAGGCCGCTCAAAGCAACAGCCTGTTGGACCAAGCTCTCACAAGTCAAGCCTGTCCTTGAGCCAATCCTGAAGAGTAAAACAAGTTCCAGAACCCCATCAAGCAGGAATCAAACAAGGACCCTCAACCTTTGCAAACACATACTGACCTATTGCTAATTTGATGAAAAAACACTGTAAAGTCCAGTGTGGTTTTCTCTGCAGAAGGGACTTCATGAGGCATAGGAACCCATGGAGTAACTTCATTGTCAAATGTGCATTTTGTAAGTAATGACATTGAGGCATCAGTATCCATGATGCCCCTGGCATGTGTGTCCTTTGCCATTATGGAGGCCCCTGCTCCTGATAGTATTGCAATTATCTTTCAGTTGCTAATTAAAAACAGTGGCTGGAGACTTGTCCAAAGTATTTAAATTTGAATTTCACCAATTCTTTCTAAGTGAAAACTGCCCACTGTCCCTGTTGAGTACAAGTGATACAATTCCCTGTGACTATGTACATGTTCAGGAGAGGTATTGATGCAAATAATGCACAAGTAACACACTTGTGCATATATTTGATCATGTATCTAAATTTGATTAAACAAGTCAGCTGTAAATTATCAGTATTATACAGCATACATTAACTTTGGTGTGGACTTTTTTTTTTAATTAATGATTGGTTTTATATGTAATTTTTATTTATGCTTGATTGGTGTGTGAGCTACAAAAACCAGTAATTTCCTTTCATAATAGTTTTGTTTTAATTTTGCATAAATGTCATTAGTACTATAAAATTAATAACTATTAGTTTATAATGACTACAGAAGTGTTACTGTGAGAGATGTGAACAAAGTGATTCTTCTCTCAAGCATTATCCACTTGTTTAGCTTGACTAATAGTACTGCTACAGTTAATGATCTCTACACATTCCCATGCATTAAACTGTTCTTTGGATATTTGTTTTGTCTCATATTCTTCTCTTCCTATTTTCTCTTATTGGTTATATATTTTCTATTTATATTTTGTCATATTGGTCATATATTTGTCTCTTCCTATTTCCTTTCATTGCTTTTTTCCTCAGTTTTTCTGTGGGGAGCCTCGTCGGCTCCCTGAAGCTATCCAAACTGACATGTGCCATATGAGTTTGGTGTCATCAGTCCTTAGAGTTCTGTGTGCCTACCGGAGACCAGAACCAAAACCTAGTCCACTTAAAGAGGCGCAGGGAGCAATGGCCATATGAGCTCTCTACATTTAGAGTTTGCCATGCCTGCCATCAACTGGGGATACCACCAGAAAGGTAGGCGAAACAATACAAACCCCCAACTGGTTAAAAATTGCAGCCATGTCTGAACAGAGCCAAAGAACTCTCCCCCTCCCAAAAGAAAACAATGGAGCAAGCAAATCGTTATCCAACTAGCGCGCCCCCTCCTCCCTGGACATGGGGGTGGGGGAGGGGGAGTCTGCTCAGGCGAGCTGGCCACTCCACCTCTCGGTTTGTTGACTGATGTGCCTGGTGTCATTATGTCTTCTCTGGCCTCGCTTTATTGACAGGCTTTTGCATTTCCTCAACGCTTTTTGTTCTGGCTCCATTCAGATTGCACCCCTGTGGTTCATTGTCGCAACCGTGGGGAGGTCTTTGCGGTCCATGGACTTGGGGGCTGCTTGCTTCAGGTAGCTTTTCTGCCGAGTTCTTGGGATTTAGCTCTCTGCGCCTTTTCACATTCCGGGTGTGCCCATTGTCCTGGTATACGACCTGTTGAGCTTCATTCCTCTTTCCACAGAGTGGACGGTTGACTCTGCATCCTTCCTTTAGCTATGTTGGACATTCGAGCACCCATAGGTGGACCTCTTCACATCAGCGTGGTCTTAGCTTGTCCCATTGTATGTGGCACCATTTCCCGACTGTGAGGCCCTTGCAAAAAATGCTTTTCAGCAGGATTTGTTGAGGAGGGAGTTCTTGCCCCTCTTTTCCCCGGTCCAGCTGTTGCTCCGTGTTCTGGTTTGGCTGGATTCATATCGGAAGTGAGTGGTTCTCCAGGTTCCTTGGTGGCAGGCCTAGCCTTGGTTTCAGGCACTGCTTACTCAGTGTCCAAACACAGGCAGTTTTTCTGCGGCTCCACCTCTTTCAGCAGGTTGGGCCAGTGAAGTCCCTCGCTCATTCACCCTACTGCTCTGCACTACACGTCTTGTGTTTCTAACACGTGCGTATCACCATTTATATGGTGATCAGGTGGCTTCTTTGATGGTGTCCCATCTGCGATCTTCTTCCCAGTGACAGTATGAAGTTTCTTGGCGGTCTTTCCGTCACTTTTTTTCTTTTCGAAGGCTTTTGTTGATTTTGGACCAGGTTGTTTTGTCCTTTCTCTCTTTGCTTTTTCTGGATCAGTATTTCATGCCTAATACTATCGCCTGTTATCGCATGGTGTTGGCAGAGCTGCTCCAACTTGCATTTGAGATAGATGTTGCTTCCACTCCATTTTCAAAGCTTTCTCATGCATTTTTTACACTTTCGGCCTGCTTGTGTGCCACCTGAGCCTTCTTGGTCTTCAGACGATGTTTTTTCTTTTCTTTCTTCTCACTTTATTGTGATCCCTTCGGTTAGGGATTAGTTTTGGAAGGTCTTGTTTTTGTTGGCCTTGGTCTCTGGGGCACAAATTGGGGAGCTTCATGCTCTCTTCTGATGCTGGTAGTTCTGTTAGTTTGGTCCAGGTAGTCATTTTGTTTGCAGCCTTCTTCTTTTCTGGCGAAGAATGAGACGGCAGGCTTCCGGAGGGGTTCGTTGTTAGTAGATGCCTGGTTGCTTAGGCAGGGAATGCATCACGTGTTATATATGGTGGCGACTTTACACCGCTACCTGCAGGCTACTGGTTCTGTGGCGGTAGATGCTCTTTGGGTGGGTCCGGTTTTCCTGTTTCAGGGCTCGTGTGTCTCAAGTTGTTCACAGTATCAAGTCCAGCCAGCCTGCGGTGTACCTTCGTGCCCATGACGTTTGGAAGTATGCAGTTTTTGGCAACAGGCCTTGGGTAGACATTCGGGCACGGGGGTTTTGGAGTTCAAACAGGATCCTGGTTGCCAGGTATCTAGTGAACATTCTGGTTCCTTCCCAGCCATGTGTGGCTTTGGGGCGCCTGTCGCGGCCATCTGTCTCTTCTTCGTATTGAGACCTGCAGTGCTGCCACCTCCCAGGTGGCAGCGCAACCCTCCTTTAACTAATCTTTTGGTAGTTAGCGTCAGAGAGCTGATGGGGTTCCCCACAGAAAACCAGCATTGAATATAATGAAACACTATTTTTTGGGTGAGCCCAGGAGGATCCCTGACACTCTTCCTCCCTCCGGTCGGCATTTTTTATCGTTCAAAAACTGGAATGGTGGGCTGCCAGTCCCCCTCCCCTCCATAGCACTAATGAGTGGAAGTGCTAGTAGCATAAAGGATTGCCTGTTTGGCTTCTCTCTGGGGGAGTTATTTTTATCTTTTGGGATGAACATTGCTTAGGTTACCCAGACAGTGGTCTGTTTTGATTTGCCTATCTTTCTGGGTTCTTTCCCAGTCAGTGGCAATTATGACATACTTTAAATGTAAAGTTCTCATAGGCCATTGCTCCCTGCACCTCTCTGAGGAAACCATGTTCTTGCTCGTGGTTCCCAGTAGGCATAAGAACTTTTGTGACTGATGAACCCAAACTAATATAGCACTTATCAGTTCGAAAAGCTTCAGGGAGTCTCTGGGGCTCACTCAGAAAATGGTGTTTCATTACATTCAATGCATGTTTTTTTCTTCAGTTTGTTGAAAATAATTCTGAATTTGGCCTGAATAGTATTGTGGTCTTCTCATAAGAGCATATTTGCAGAACCTTCCATAAGTCTTTTACCTTGCATGAGTTTTTTAGTCTTTTCAAATAATTTGTAGGCTAAGTGTGGTCTGCTTTTCCTTTATTCCACATCCCAGCTGTTTTGCTGCATTCTCTTGTTTTGCCCATCATATTTAAGCTTGACAGTTCTTTAGATCTTATGTTCTCTCCAGATCTTATATTCTTTGCAAATATATTCATATATACCTAATCATACATGTACTGCATGTGTGTGTGTGTGTGTGTGTGTAATTACCTAAGTGTAATTACCTAAGTGTAGTTACAGGATGAGAGCTACGCTCGTGGTGTCCCGTCTTCCCAGCACTCTTTGTCATATAACGCTTTGAAACTACTGACGGTCTTGGCCTCCACCACCTTCTCACTTAACTTGTTCCAACCGTCTACCACTCTATTTGCGAAGGTGAATTTTCTTATATTTCTTCGGCATCTGTGTTTAGCTAGTTTAAATCTATGGCCTCTTGTTCTTGAAGTTCCAGGTCTCAGGAAGTCTTCCCTGTCGATTTTATCAATTCCTGTTACTATTTTGTACGTAGTGATCATATCACCTCTTTTTCTTCTGTCTTCTAGTTTTGGCATATTTAATGCTTCTAACCTCTCCTCGTAGCTCTTGCCCTTCAGTTCTGGGAGCCACTTCGTAGCATGTCTTTGCACCTTTTCCAGTTTGTTGATGTGCTTCTTAAGATATGGGCACCACACAACAGCTGCATATTCTAGCTTTGGCCTAACAAAATTCATGAACAATTTCTTTAGTATATCGCCATCCATGTATTTAAATGCAATTCTGAAGTTAGAAAGCCTAGCATAGGCTCCTTGCACAATATTCTTTATGTGGTCCTCAGGTGATAGTTTTCTATCTAGAACCACTCCTAGATCTCTTTCTTTATCAGAATTCTTTAAAGATTTCTCACATAATATATAGGTTGTGTGGGGTCTATGTTCTCCTATTCCACATTCCATAACATGACATTTATTAACATTAAATTCCATTTGCCAAGTGGTGCTCCATATACTTATTTTGTCCAGGTCTTCTTGAAGGGCATGACAGTCATCTAAATTTCTTATCCTTCCTATTATCTTAGCATCATCAGCAAACATGTTCATATAATTCTGTATACCAACTGGTAGATCATTTATGTACACAATAAACATCACTGGTGCAAGAACTGAACCCTGTGGTACTCCACTTGTGACATTTCTCCATTCCGATACATTGCCTCTGATTACTGCCCTCATTTTTCTATAAGTCAGAAAATTTTTCATCCATGATAGAAGCTTACCTGTCACCCCTCCAATATTTTCCAGTTTCCAGAACAACCTCTTATGTGGAACTCTGTCGAAAGCCTTTTTTAGGTCCAGATAGATGCAGTCAACCCAACCATCTCTTTCCTGTAATATCTCTGTGGCCCGATCATAGAAACTGAGTTAATTCGATACACAGGATCTTCCAGATCGAAAACCATACTGTCTGTCTGATATTATATCATTTCTCTCCAGGTGTTCTACCCATTTAGTTTTGATTAGCTTTTCCAATACTTTCACTATTACACTTGTCAATGATACAGGTCTATAATTGAGGGGGTCTTCCCTGCTGCCACTTTTGTAGATTGGAACTATGTTAGCCTGTTTCCACATGTCTGCTACGATTCCTGTACACAGTGATGCCTGAAAGATCAGGTGAAGTGGAATGCTGAGCTCAGATGCACATTCTCTCAGAACCCATGGTGAAACGCTATCTGGGTGTGTGTATGTGTGTGTGTTTGTGTTTAATTACCTAAGTGTAGTTACAGGATGAGAGCTACACTCGTGGTGTCCCGTCTACCCAGCACTCTTTGTCATATAACTCTTTGAAACTACTGATGGTCTTGGCCTCCACCACCTTCTCACCTAACTTGTTTCAACTGTCTACCACTCTGTTTGTGACAGTGAATTTCCTTATATTTCTTTGGCATCTGTGTTTAGCTAGTTTAAATCTATGACCTCTTGTTCTTGAAGTTTCAGGTCACAGGAAATCTTCCCTATCGATTTTATCAATTCTTGATACTATTTTGTACTTAGTGATCATATCACCTATTTTTTCTTCTGTCTTCTAGGTTTGGCATATTTAATGCCAAACCTAGAAGACCTCTCATCCCTGGAACCTCTCATCGTAGCTCTTACCCCTCAGTTCTGGGAGCCACTTAGTAGCATGTCTTTGCACTTTTTCCAGTTTGTTGATGTGCTTCTTAAGATATGGGCACCACACAAACGCTGCATATTCTAGCTTTGGCCTAACAAAAGTCGTGAACAATTTCTTTAGTATTTCACCATCCATGTATTTAAAAGCAATTCTGAAGTTAGAAAGCGTGGCATAGGCGCCTCACACAACGTTCTTTATGTGGTCCTCAGGTGATAGTGTTCTATCTAAAACCACCCCGAGATCTCTTTCTTTATCAGAATTCTTTAAAGATTTCTTACATAATATATAGGTTGTGTGGGGTCTATGTTCTCCTATTTCACATTCCATAACATGGCATTTATTAACATTAAATTCCATTTGCCAAGTAGTGCTCCATATACTTATTTTGTCCAGGTCTTCTTAAAGGGCATGACAATCATCTAAGGTTCTTATCCTTCCTATTATCAGAGATCAGAAAATCATCAGAAAACATGTTCATATAATTCTGTATACCAACTGGTAGATCATTTATGTAGACAATAAACATCACTGGTGCAAGAACTGAACCCTGTGGTACTCCACTTGTGATATTTCTCCAGTCCGATACATTGCCTCTGATTACTGCCCTCATTTTTCTATCAGTCAGAAAATTTTTCATCCATGTTAGAAGCTTACCTGTCACCCCTCCAATATTTTCCAGTTTCCAGAACAACCTCTTACGTGGAACTCTGTCGAAAGCCTTTTTTAGGTCCAGATAGATGGAGTCAACCCAACCATCTCTTTCTTGTAAAATCTCTGTGGCTCGATCATAGAAACTGAGTAAATTCGAAACACCGGATCTTCCAGATCAAAAACTATACTGTCTGTCTGATATTATATCATTTCTCTCCAGGTGTTCTACCTATTTAATTTTTATTATTTTGTCCAATAATTTCACTATTACACTTGTCAATGATACAAGTCTATAATTGAGGGGGTCTTCCCTGCTGCCACTTTTGTAGATTAGAACTATGTTAGCCTTTTTCCACACGTCTGTTATGACTCCTGTACACAGGGATGCCTGAAAGATCAGGCGAAGTGGAATGCTGAGCTCAGATGGACATTCTCTCAGAACCCATGGTGAAACTCCATCAGGGCCAACTGCTTTGTCCTTACTTTGCTCCTTTAGCATATTTTCCACATCATCTCTAGACACCTCTATACGCTCTATGTTGTTCTCTGGAATTCTTATTGTGTCTGGTTCTCTAAAAATTTCCTTTTGTACAAACACACTTTGGATCTTTTCGTTTAATGTTTCACACATTTTCTTTCCATTTTCTGCGAATCTGTTTCCCATTTTCAACCTCTGGATATTATCCTTTACCTGCAATTTGTTGTTTATGAATTTGTAGAAAAGGCCCGGTTCTGTTTTACATTTATCCGCTATCCCTTTTTCAAAATTTCTTTCTGCCTCTCTCCTTACTGCCGTATAGTTGTTTTTTCGCATCTTTGTATCGCTGGTATGTTTGGGGGTTTGGCCTCTTCCTATATTGATTTCATTTTTGTGTCCTTTGGTCTCTGGCCCTCTCTCAATTTCTACTGAACCAATCCTGTTTTCTGGCCTTGCATCTCTGTTTTGGTATGAATGTTTGTGTGCCTTCATTGTATATTTTGCAAAATTTGGCATACATTTCATTTACTTCCCTGCCTAGCAACGTCTGTCCAATTACACTCATTAAAATTTTTTTCGAAGTTCCCAATAGTGACCTCTTCTTAAATCAAGTTTATCAACTGTTTTAATGTCCCCATTTTCTTCTAGATGATATCTTAAAGCATATTTAATGTCTATAAGGACGTGATCACTCTTTCCCAAGGGAGGAAGGCACTGGATGTCAAATATCTCTTCTTCTTTCCTGGTGAATGATGAAATCCAGTACTGACGGTACATCTCCTTCCTTCATCCTTGTGGCCTGCTTTATGTGTTTATACAAGAATGTCTCCAGAATGAGGTTCACAAATCTGCATGTCCAAAAGTCCTCTGTTCTTGCTTCATAGGCCTCCCAGTCTATTGCTTTAAAGTTGAAGTCCCCCAGTATCAACAGTCGTGATTTATCTTTATCTGCTTGTACAATAATATCTCATGACCATTATGAGGCCCTCTTGTTTGTCATCCAGTTCGTCCCTTGTCCAAGTGTTGCTTGCTGGTGGCCTTTATGCATTTAAAATTATCAGCTTATCATCCCGATTCCAGACCTGCAATGCCATTATGTCAATATCTCGAGGGTTTTCAAATGTTAACTCTCTTACCTTCAGGTGTTCTTTCACCAGCACAGCCACTCCTCCTACCTTCCTAGTTTTCCTGTCATGTCTCCGAACTGAATAGCCCCTTAGGAATACGACTTCATTTAATATATTTCCTTCGAGTTTCGTCTCTGATAATGTGACAATATCTGGGACCTTAAGCTGAATTATATCTTGCAACTCCAAAGTTTTTGACCTCACTCCATCTATGTTGGTACCTCGATTAACGAGCGGCTCTATCTACGAGCATTTCGAGTAACGAGCGAGCCACTTGCAGAACATTTGTCTCTACTAATGAGCTTTTCCTCGAGTAACGAGCATTTCCACTGGTTCTCGGACACCTTTTACGACAGTTTTGTTGTTGTTTCGCAAGACGAGTTTTCCACATGACGAGTTCTGTGCTGGAACGGATTAAACTCATTAATTGAGGTGCCATTGTATATACAATTTTCAGGAACATGTTCCCTTTCCCTTTGCTCTTTACTCTCCCTTCCACTACTGATTTTGTTGCCTTGTTTTTATGTACCATTTCACAAGCTTTCCCGTCCCTGTCACTTTGTAGAAAAAAAAAATTCTATCTTCTTTATTTCCATCCCCATTTAGACATTCTGCTTCAATTAGGTTCATTTTCAGTGTGTGTGTGTGTGTGTACTCACATAATTGTACTCACCTAATTGTGCTTGCGGGGGTTGAGCTCTGGCTCTTTGGTCCCGCCTCTCAACCGTCAATCAACAGGTAATTACCTAAGTGTAATTACCTAAGTGTAGTTACAGGATGAGAGCTACGCTCGTGGTGTCCCGTCTTCCCAGCACTCTGTGTCATATAACGCTTTGAAACTACTGACGGTCTTGGCCTCCACCACCTTCTCACTTAACTTGTTCCAACCGTCTACCACTCTATTTGCGAAGGTGAATTTTCTTATATTTCTTCGGCATCTGTGTTTAGCTAGTTTAAATCTATGGCCTCTTGTTCTTGAAGTTCCAGGTCTCAGGAAGTCTTCCCTGTCGATTTTATCAATTCCTGTTACTATTTTGTACGTAGTGATCATATCACCTCTTTTTCTTCTGTCTTCTAGTTTTGGCATATTTAATGCTTCTAACCTCTCCTCGTAGCTCTTGCCCTTCAGTTCTGGGAGCCACTTAGTAGCATATCTTTGCACCTTTTCCAGTTTGTTGATGTGCTTCTTGAGATATGGGCACCACACAACAGCTGCATATTCTAGCTTTGGCCTAACAAAAGTCATGAACAATTTCTTTAGTATATCGCCATCCATGTATTTAAATGCAATTCTGAAGTTAGAAAGCATTGCATAGGCTCCTTGCACAATATTCTTAATGTGGTCCTCAGGTGATAGTTTTCTATCTAGAACCACTCCTAGATCTCTTTCTTTATCAGAATTCTTTAAAGATTTCTCACATAATATATAGGTTGTGTGGGGTCTATGTTCTCCTATTCTACATTCCATAACATGACATTTATTAACATTAAATTCCATTTGCCAAGTGGTGCTCCATATACTTATTTTGTCCAGGTCTTCTTGAAGGGCATGACAATCATCTAAATTTCTTATCCTTCCTATTATCTTAGCATCATCAGCAAACATGTTCATATAATTCTGTATACCAACTGGTAGATCATTTATGTACACAATAAACATCACTGGTGCAAGAACTGAACCCTGTGGTACTCCACTTGTGACATTTCTCCATTCCGATACATTGCCTCTGATTACTGCCCTCATTTTTCTATCAGTCAGAAAATTTTTCATCCATGATAGAAGCTTACCTGTCACCCCTCCAATATTTTCCAGTTTCCAGAACAACCTCTTATGTGGAACTCTGTCGAAAGCCTTTTTTAGGTCCAGATAGATGCAGTCAACCCAGCCATCTCTTTCCTGTAATATCTCTGTGGCCCGATCATAGAAACTGAGTAAATTCGATACACAGGATCTTCCTGATCGAAAACCATACTGTCTGTCTGATATTATATCATTTCTCTCCAGGTGTTCTACCCATTTAGTTTTGATTAGCTTTTCCAATACTTTCACTATTACACTTGTCAATGATACAGGTCTATAATTGAGGGGGTCTTCCCTGCTGCCACTTTTGTAGATTGGAACTATGTTAGCCTGTTTCCACACGTCTGCTACGATTCCTGTACACAGGGATGCCTGAAAGATCAGGTGAAGTGGAATGCTGAGCTCAGATGCACATTCTCTCAGAACCCATGGTGAAACGCCATCTGGGCCAGCTGCTTTGTTCTTACCGAGCTCCTTTAGCATATTTTCCACTTCATCTCTAGACACCTCTATCCGCTCTATGTTGTTCTCTGGAATTCTTATTGTGTCTGGTTCTCTGAAGATTTCATTTTGTACAAGCACACTTTGGAACTTTTCATTTAATGTTTCACACATTTCCTTTTCATTTTCCGTGAATCTGTTTCCCATTTCCAACCTCTGGATATTATCCTTTACCTGCAATTTGTTGTTTATGAATTTGTAGAATAGGCCCGGTTCTGTTTTACATTTATCTGCTATCCCTTTTTCAAAATTTCTTTCTGCCTCTCTCCTTACTGCTGTATAATTGTTTCTCGCATCTTTGTATCGCTGGTATGTTTGGGGGTTTGGCCTCTTCCTATACTGATTCCATTTTTGTGTCTTTTGGTCTCTTGCCCTCTCACAATTTCTGTCGAACCAATCCTGTTTTCTGGTCCTGCATCTCTGTTTTGGTATGAATGTTTGTGTGCCTTCCTCGTATAGTTTTAAAAATTTGGCATACATTTCATTTACTTCCCTGCCTAGCAACAATTCTGTCCAATTACACTCATTAAAAAAATTTCGAAGTTCCCCATAGTTGCCTCTCTTTAAATCGAGTTTATCAACTGTTTCAATGTCCCCATTTTCTTCTAGATGATATCTTAAAGCATATTTAATGTCTAACAGGACGTGATCACTCTCTCCCAAGGGAGGAAGGTACTGGATGTCAAAAATCTCTTCTTCTTTCCTGGTGAATACTAGATCCAGTACTGACGGTATATCTCCTTCCCTCATTCTTGTGGCTTGCTTTATGTGTTGATACAAGAATGTCTCCAGAATGAGGTTCACAAATCTGCATGTCCAAAAGTCCTCCGTTCTTGCTTCATAGGCCTCCCAGTCTATTGCTCTAAAGTTGAAGTCCCCCAGTATCAACAGTCGTGATTTATCTTTATCTGCTTGTACAATAATATCTCTCATGACCATTATGAGGCCCTCTCGTTTGTCATCCAGTTCTTCCTTTGTCCACGTGTTGCTTGCTGGTGGGCTGTAGGTATTTACAATTATCAGGTTATCATCCTGATTCCAGACCTGCAATGCCATTATGTCAATATCTCGAGGGTTTTCAAATATTAACTCTTTTACCTTCAGGTGTTTTTTCACCAGTACAGCCACTCCTCCTCCCTTCCTAGTTTTCCTGTCACGTCTCCAAACTGAGTAGCCTCTTGGGAATATGACTTCATTTATTATATTTCCTTCAAGTTTCGTTTCTGATAATGCAACAATATCTGGGACCCTAAGCTGGATTATATCTATTATATATATGTGTGTGTGTGTGTGTGTGTGTGTGTGTGTGTGTGTATACTTGATATATCCTAACTTAAACAATTTCTTTGTATATGACTGTTCTTCATAGTCTTTCCTTCATTTCTTCTTCCTATGTATGATTAGCCTTTTACATGCCCAAGGAACCCAAATTTCTGTTATTTACTTACATTTTAATTCATTAGTGCAGGCATGTGGCAAATGTTTCTCTTAATTTGTGTAAATACAGGTACAGTTTTGCATGTTTCCTCTCAGAAAGCTGATGTGTGGGCTAAACTTTTAAATTTTAACTGTATTTAAATCTGGGCTAGGGCATTACCATACAGAAATGGTCAGTTTTGTGTAGCTGATTTTAAAATTTTTTGTAAGATCTGTATTATATTTATGTCTATTAAACTCTGTACCAGATTTTATTTTTTTAATATTTGTATGTGTTGTACTGTATATATATTTTCTTTTAATTGCTTCATGTTGATGGTGACTTGGCTTTACCTCATGTATTGCTGGCACGGTCAACATATTTTCTGACATTGATGAAGTCAGGGACAGTGGTCAGAAAGAAAGCAAAGAAGCGAAAACGGAATCAAGAAGTGGATTTGATGACCTGCGGGGAAGAGGGCATGGATGAAACTCAGGTCAATCTGCTTAGTGCTGAGGCTAGTTCAGATGCTGATACAATGATGGAGCTGCAAGCATTGAAATCCAGTAATGATCCAAGCCTTGGTGACAATGCTAAAGCCATAAGCTCGAAGCGTTGTTACTCTGATAGTGTACCGAGTCTGTCGGCTTCCACACATGACCCCAACACTCTACCACCAGTAATTACTTACTCATGTGTCGCTGCTGCTGTGCTAGCTATTGTTACTATGTTGTGGCTAATGGGTTAGTTGCCTATGTTACACATGTGCAGCCTTTTCAAACATTTCTGGACATTAATTTCATTTATTATCAATAATATACCAAAAAAAACTAAATTCTGAAATGAAGGTTTGGAAAAGTTGTATATACTATATGTAGTAACTGAAAATAAAGATAACATAAGCAATAAGATAACTATACTGTAATTATGACTAAATTAATAAATTTTAACCAATTTTAAATATTATTAATGTAATGATTACAAATACTGTAGGAGTTTAGAACTCAAATCATTGCAGGTCGTAGGAGTAGGTAGCGAGTTGTTTAGGTTTGTGAGGTAGTACATATGTATCATTCTTGGGAAGTGTGTTTATAATAATAATAATAGTAATAATAATAATAATAATGTTTATTCAGGTAAAAGTACATACATACAAAAACGAGTTACAAACAGAATGTTGGATTTCTAGATAGAGCTAGTATATACTATACCTAAAGCCACTAATACGCACTGCGTTTCGGACAAAATTCCCGAATTCCCTGTGAAATTCCCTGTATTATAAGTATATTAGCTGAACTATTTAAAGAAAACCATAAAATATTGTATCTAAGGGTGAACCCTCACATTGTGATTATTAAAAAGGCTGAATTTTAAAGGTGAAATTTTGCCAGCCAACTGCAAAGAAATCTTCTCAACATGTTCACTATAAATCTTGACCTCTTCTGCTAAATAATTATCGAATCTGACAATATTTGTTAAATTATCAAAGCTTAATGCTTTATTTTTCTTAAATAATTTGCCTTCGTAATTGTTATTTTTGTATTGGCTGAATATTTTTCCAAGTACAGTACTGTAAAGTAATGTAGTAAATGTTGGCTTCATGTGATTCACTTTATCTTAGAAGTATGTCTTGTATTGTTTTTGTCTAGATGAAGAGTATGTAATTCCCTGTGTAATCAAAGTACAAGCTTCATATCATTGAACATACGATTGTTTTTATTTTGTTTCTGGCAGACTAATCAGAGCTCCTTAATTATACAGCATCATCATTATTATCAGAGACTGTGTGTTTGCTTATGTACTCACCAACCTGTGTTTGCAGGCATCAATTTCCAGATTTACAAGGAAATCTACAAATTTCCTTGTAGATTTCCTACAAGGTTATCCTTGTAGGAGGATTTCCCTCCTACCTCTTAGCTGTAAATAGACTGGTGTGACTACTCTCAACAGAGCAGATTTTAGTTTTATTCATCTTGCCAACACTTCTAAGTACTGTATCTTGTACATTGTGACCAGATTTGAACATAAAATTTATGTTGGCCCAAACTAGGCAGCTCCCATTTAAATCCACCCCCTTTCACTTCTTGTTTTCTAGGGGGAGCCCCTTGTTGCTCCCTCAAACTAATCTCACTGAGATGGTTCTCGACTTCTAGATTGCATCAGCTGTGAAGTTTTAGTCCTACCAGGGCCCAGAGCCAAAATCTGGCCCCCCCCTCAAAGAGGCACAGAGAGAAGATGATGGCCCATCACCTCACCAGGGAAGGCATCCAGAACATCAGCAAAGCAAAACAGGCGACTGCTGGTTCAAATGAGATCGGAGCCTCTCAACCTACCAATTGAACTCCCCCAACTATGTGAAAAAAAATTGAATCTCTTGAAACTAGTATGTGTTCATTGTCCCCACCTCAAGTTTGGGAAGGGTAGGGTGGGGAGGGGCTCACACCCTCCAAGAACTTCAGCCCTCAGTTCTTATGCCGATGCAGTCAAGACCACACGACTGCTGTAGGATTTTTGGGTTATCTCTCTGCAGTGCAAACTCCACTGTTTTTCAGCAAGTGTTTTGTGGACTTTGCCTTTACATACACAGAAATGTGTACAGAACAGTGTACACATTTCTATGTACACTGTTGTATATTATGAGCATAGCATTTAGTGTGCCTCGAGCTGCATGTGCTCAAGGCTTCCTTTCCTGGGTGCTCCCTAGTGCTGCCTTTGCACTAAGATAGTTTTCTCCTCTGGTGTATTTAGGGGTCACTCTCTTACAAGTCCACCTTAATTGTTGTGGTCCTCACTTAGGGTGAGTCAGAGGTCTTTTGTCTCCCTCTGTCTTGGCTTGGGACGGGAGTGATGTTGGTTGGTGGGGTTTACTGGTGACTCGCTTGCTTAACATTTATTGTGTGTCGAGGTTGACCTTCACAGCCATGTAACCCAAGCTGCATTGGCATATTTTAAGGTCTGGCATAGTGTTCCCAATGTCTGGCTGTCCTACTTGGTTTACCCTTTAGATCCTGGAAATCCTCAGCAGGTTTGGTCCTTGTGGCCTGCTCTCACCTTGTGCGAGTCTGATGGTTGTTCATCATTCTTGCCACAGAGCGACAGTCATTCATTCTGCTTCCACCATGCCACCTGTTGGGTTAGTGACACGTACAACCCTGAGTCTTCTGGGGTCTGCCCTACCTGTGTGACTCTTATCGAACCCTCCACATGGAGTTGGTGCATATCAGGTGGCGACTGCTTTGCAGGTTATTTTGTCTGCCTCCAGCAGTCTAGGTTGTGTTCTCAATTGGATGACCTGGAGCTGCCCCCAACTTGCATTTCGAAACCTGATTTGAGGGTGTTGGTATCTTCATAGTGGCTCTATCTGCACCTTCTCTTCCTTCCCCTTCGGATGTGGTTCACCCTTCCTCAGATCCTTAACCCCCTGCTTGTGGCCCATTCCATCTGTGGGTTTCCCAGTTAGGGCAGGGTTTAGCTTGGGTCATGGCTTGGCCAGCTCTGTTGGGGATTTTCCCTTCCATCTTGGGCATGGAGGCAGCTGAGCCAGCTAGTCTCTCTGATGGCTCAAGGTTTTCATTCCAGCCAGTTCCTTCTCCTTCTGATGGCTCTCCTCTGGTGAGCCATCTGGACTCTGCTTTTCTATCGCAGACAGTGGATGTGGATCCTGGCTCTGCCCTGGAGCCTTCACCTTGGGCTTCTGGGTCTGGGAGGGGGAGGGGGGGAGTGATGTGGGCCTTTGTGTTCCCTTGGACTCTTAAATGGTTCTTTGTCCCTTCTGATGAGAGCCTCTTGTTGTAGGGGTAGGGGGTAGGGGTTCTCGTACCCCACCTCCCTGCATGAATTTGATTTGAGTACAGCTTTCCCCAGGGTTCATTTTTATATGCCATTAGGCCTATTGGGACTGTCCTTCCTGAGTTTTCTGACTACTCAAGTCCCTTTGTCAGTGGCTTAGGAGGGTTTGTTTAAATATCTCCTGCAAGACCCAGAGTTTGCATCTATGATGGACCCTACATTTTTTAGTTTGACTCTTCTCCTTATTGCATGCGCTATGAGATTCCAGAGTCTTCCTATTTAGTAGACAATCCTCCGCTCTCCATAGTGGCTTTGTGCGGTTCTTGTTCCTGTATGTTTGAGTGTTGTGAGATGGAGATCAGGATTCAGGTGTTTTTGGGAGGACTTTCATTTGAGGCAATCGATGATTGCCTGTTTGCTTTTGCTCTTTCCCTGGATGTGGGCTTGATGCAGCTGCATGCCCATGTGCCTTTGTTGTCAACAGCACTCGTGGAGGAGAACCTTTGTGCCTGCTTGCACTTGGCTTCCATCCTGCGGTTTCTGGGTTCCCATTGACCTCCACTCTGAGTGGCTCTGCAAGGACATTGAGGCACTTAGTTCAGGGCTTATTGTGGGGGTTTTGTATTTGCTGTGGCTTTGTTGGCAGCTTTTCCCAAGCTGAATGTGCCACCCCACTTTGCATGTCGACAGGCTATGCTGGCCCAGTTGATGGATTCAGCTTGGGTCCTGTCCCTCTTATCCTCGTCCTCATTTTCACTTTTCATCTTCCCAAAGGAGGAAGTTGCTCATTTCTTGACCTCTGCCTCTACAGCCACTTCCTGTTGGCCTCTTTTGGAGCTCTTGTATTCAAGAGTTTCTCGGTTGCTGTCCTTTCAGCACCATCGCATTCATTGGGTGTGGACTCCATAGGCCCTTGGCTGGATGCTGCGTTGCTGGCTTCCCCTTCGGGCTTTTCGGGGTTTGGTTCCATGACATCTCCTTCCTTGCTTGATGTCTTTATGGACACCTCAACTCTTGGCTGGGGCTTCGTGACCAGGCCACTTAAGGTCGGTGGTCTGCTACTCCTATTTGGGCACACAGTATGGTGCGAGAGTTCATGGTCATATGGCATGCTCTGAGGATGATTTGGATTCCTCAGTTCTGTGCTCCAGCTCCCTTCAGACTGTTCTTAATTGTCTGAACCAGGGGGAGGAGAGCACTCTTCAGTATGTTGGCCTTTAGAGCTGGATGCTAAGAGAAGCTCTTCTGCTGGATTCTTGGGGTTTGGTTTTCTGTACAGTTTTCATTTGAGGGGGAGATGTCCAATAGTCTTGTGGACAGTTTATCTCGGTTCCTTCCCACTTCCACAGAGTGAACAGTCGATGCCACCTCCTTCCTTTGGCATTGTGAGACGTTAGGGTGCCCTGATGTAGACCTCTTCATGTCAGTGTGAAATCAGCACCTTCCCCTCTATGCGGCTTTGTTCCCCAACCATGAGGTCCTCGTGGTAGATGCCTTTTAGCTGGACTGATTGCAGTTGGGATTCTTGTACCTCTTTTTTTCCAGTCCAGCTGTTACTCCGGGTCCTGGCTAAGGTAAGATGATCCTTCCGGCTTCAAGGTGGCCAGCTCAGCCTTGGTTTCACGCGCTTCTTGCATGGTGTCTGAATCTGGGCATTTTTCGATGGCTTCACCTCTTCCAGAAGATGAGCCCTTCTTCTGTCAATTTGGCTAATTCCTGTTAGTATTTTGTAAGTGATCATATCACTTTTTTTCTTCTATCTTCTAGTTTTGGCATGTTTAACACCTCTAGTCTCTCTTCATAACTCTTGGTTTTCAGTTCATATACACTTTGCTGGTTTGACCTTAGCCTCTGCTGTTTGTTTGTGTGGACTTTTTTATGCATCTCTGTTGCCATCTTTATGGCAAGCAGGTGACTACTTTGATGGTGTCTTACCTGCAGGTGTCTTCTCAGTGGCAGTATGAGGTTTATTGTCACTCTGTCACCAATTCCTTTCTCTTCTTCATTGTTTTTCCATTATTGAGTGTAATTACCCAAGTGTAATTTCCAAATTGTAGTTACAGAATGAGAGCTATGCTCGTGGTGACCCATTTTCCCAGTACTCTGTCGTATAACGCTTTGAAACTAATGACGGTTTTGGCCTCCATCATCTTCTGACTTAGCTTGTTCCAACCATTTACCACTCTGTTTGCAAAAGAAACCTTTCTAATATTGTTTTGGCACCTTTGTTTCCTTAGCTTGAATCTGTGTTCTCTTGTTTGTGAAGTTGGTGGTTTCAGGAATTCTTCTGTCATTTTGGCCAATTCCTGTTAGTAATTTGTAAGTGGTGATCATATCACCATTTTCCTTCTATCTTTTAGTTTTGGCATGTTTAACACCTCTAGTCTCTCCTCGTAACTCTTGGTTTTCAGTTCCAGAAGCCATTTTGTAGCATGTTGTTGCAGCTTTTCTAGTTTGTGCTTCTTGGGATTTTGGGTATATTCTAATTTTGGTCTCAAAAAGTCATGAACTTTTTGAACTTCAAAAGTCTTTAGTATTTCACCATCCATATAATTAAATGCAAGTCTGAAGTTAGAAAGCGGCGCATAAGCTTCTCTCACGATGTTCTTTGTGTGTTCCTCTGTCGCCAGCTTAATATCCAAAGCTGCCTCTAGGTCTCATTCTTTATTAGAAATTTCTAATTCCATTCCACATAATTTGTAAGTTGTGTGTGGTTGGGAGCCGGTCGGCCGAGCGGACAGCACACTGGACTTGTGATCCTGTGATCCCGGGTTCGATTCCGGGCGCCGGCGAGAAACAACGGGCAGAGTTTCTTTCACCCTATGCCTCTGTTACCTAGCAGTAAAATAGGTACCTGGGTGTTAGTCAGCTGTCACGGGCAGCTTCCTGGGGGTGGAGGCCTGGTCGAGGACCGGGCCGCGTAGATACTAAAAGCCCCGAAATCATCTCAAGATAACCTCAAGATCTCAAGATGATCTATTTCCTCGGATTCCGGGTCTGATTCCACATTCCATAACAGCAGTTATTCCCAATGAATTCCATTTGCCACTTGATGCTCCAATCACTTATTTTATCTAGATAAATTTGAAGGGCATTACAATGGTCTGCGTCTCCTATCTACCCCAGTATTTTAGCATCATCCGCAAACATGTTCATATAATTCTGTATTCCTTCTGGTAGATTGTTAATGTAGAAGATGAGCATTACTGGTGCAAGAATTGAACCCTTTGGTACTTCGCTAGTAACTCTCCTCCAGTCAGATACATTGTCTTTGATTACTGTCCTCATCTGTCTGTCAGTTTGAACATTTTTCATCCATGTCAGAAGTCTCCCTGTCACCCTTCAGCATGTTCCAGTTTCCAGAATAGCCTCTTGCGTTGGACGCTGTCAAAAGCCTTTTTATTTGGGTCCAGATAAACACAAGTCAGCCCAACCACCTCTTTCCTGTAAAATCTCTGTGGCTTTATCATAAAAACAAAGAAGAAAATTTGTTTAGCTTGAGAATAGTCGATACAATGTAAGGGGTAACCAAGGAGAGAGAAAGCTTTGTAAATAAAGGAAGTTTCAGTATCAAGAAACTGAGGGTCACTGATATGTGACCCCTCAGAGTGCAGAGGAAGAGAGAGACGAGAACCTGTTTTGTCTGTTTTGATTCGCTGACTTTCTGGATGTCTTTTCCAGTTAGATGACAAACTGTCATCTTCTCCCTGCATCTCTTTGCAGAGGGTCCAGGTTATGGCTCTGGTCGCCAGTAAGCCTAAGAACTCCACAACTGATGTGGCCTAGTAGTTGAGAGCCATCTCAGCAAGATAGCTTTAGTGAGCCACTGGGGTTACCTGGAAATTGGCATTTCATTACATTCAATGCTGGTTTTTAGGTAGACTTGGATCTGGGATTCCTGTGCTTCACAGGTTGTATCTTAGGGATCTGTCTGGCCTTTGTCCCCCCTTTTTCCCAAGGTTTTTCTTTGGCTTTGGGGCTTGTGTTTTCATAGTGGTGCTGGAGGACTCTCCCTTCATATCTGAACTAAAAAATCTCACTAATACCCTTCATCCTCTTGATGTGAAACTTTCCTTTTCCTTTTATCAAACTAACACAATTTATAGTAATCTGGTTCACATTGCTCCTCCTGCTTCTAATGCTGCTGGTGTCTACTCTTTTTCCTGTTTATCGTGTCTCCTCCAATACTTCGGTGAAACTGGCTCTACATTGAATGACAAACTTAAGGAGCACAAAAGAAGTGTTAAGTCTGCAGACATAAACATTGCTCTCTTCTGTCATGTTAGGGACTCTAATCATCCTATAGATTGGTCTTTTCTAAAATAATCTTTCCTGCCCCTACTCTTCACAGACGCCATCTTGTCGACTTGGCTCTGATACACAACCCACCCAACATGAACCCTAGTTCATGTTGCTGTTGTAGGCTTTGTTGCTGTTGACTCTTCCCTATCTTTCACCTTACTCTTGTCTTCATCTTTCTCTTTCATTCGTCTGGCCTCTTGTCTCACACTCTTCCATCTTATTGCTTATCTCTTCCACTCTCTTTTACATGACTTGATCTACAGTCCAGGATGGACTTCTTCATTTTCTGATGTACAGTTTGGATATCAGAAAAATCCTTTGATTTTGGGGGGTGGTCAGTGACCATGTCCCCCTGTCTTAACACTCTACATGACCACTGTATCTGTGGTTCACGAGGTGTCTTTCTAGTCTTTTGTAGCTTACTGAACCTCCAGAATGTTCATAAGTATATCCTGATTCATTTGTGGTTCAAAGATTGGTTGTTGGCTGTTTGCCAGACTTTCCAGGGTGGTTATCCATGTAGCTTTGTCTCTTTGGGATCAACATCTTGACCTACTTTCTCAACTGGATCATTTGTACTTGATACTGCAATTGGTTAGGCTATTCAGCATCACATTTCCAAAAATATGAACTGCTAATCATTTTACACCGAGGTCCCCAGGTTGTGGATAGATTAACAGGGATAAACAGGAACTCTGACCAATCATTTTTCCATGCCCAGGATTCAAACCTAAATTCCTATTGTTTGCAAGGCAGATGTACCAGCCTTTACACCACAAGTTAAAGAAATTGCTGAAGAAGTGAAGGAAAGGACAAATGATAGTTCTTTAAAAGACATAATCCATCAACCATTTTTATAAGAAATGTTGGAGGTAGTGTCAGGAGAATGGTTAGATACCTTGTGCTGTAACAATACTTTGTGAAAATGTAACAAATGAGCAAAGCATTCAGAGTGAACAATTATGAACACAACCTTATGAGCAAGAATCTCAGTCAAAATGTAAGTGAAGGAGATACAAGATTAGGAGTAAGGATAATATTGCACAGTTCCTAGATACTAGGAACATGTAGATGGCCTGGTCGAGGACCAGGCCACGGGGATGTTGAGCCCCGAAATCATTGCATGGTAGTGTCATATTATCTGATGTAGCAATACTGCTCTTGCCTGCACATTTAATATGGGAAAAAGACAAAAAGATACAGGTACTGTAATAATTAATAATACTGTAATAATAATTTACTGTTGGGGGATGCAACCCTACAACAGGATGTAACCCCACAACAAGCTGACTAACTTCTGAGTACATACTGTTAGGTGAACAGAAGCATTAGGTGAAGGAAATGTACCCAACCATTCTGTCCTGCCCGGGATTCGAACCCAGAATTCTTGATTGTGCATCGAGAATTAACCTGGCTGTACTACCGGGACCCTAACTTGTTAGGTATACAGTTTATATATATCACCTATGGTCTACCACATGTCCAGAGTACTTTTGATAATTTAAGAAAAGTACATAAACATACAAATTAATCTTTTTATCTTAACACTTTCGCTGCTCGATAACGTTAGTGTAGTCTTAAAATCAATTCACGCAGTTGACGGGAGGACGACATTGCCGTCCAAAATTAAAATATTTGTGAAAATTCCATTTATTGTCCAAATATTATTGGGCTTGTTTTAAAATGCACGCCAAAGTCTTCCTGTTCTTTCTATACCCCATGTGCTATCACTAAACTGCTGCATGGGTGACCACCAATACAGCGAGTGGGTGGCCAAATGAGTTGAAACGTGTGCCCGTTCCAGTTGTTTTACCTCAGATATTTTTTATTACTGCCTTTATAAACACAAAACAACACAAAAACGAATGATATAGTATAACAAATAATGTTGGGTATGAATAACAACTGTAAACAATGACAAAAAAAAAACTTTTTTCTTCACATTGCAATGTACTTTATCTTATTTTATTGGTAACATTGTTCTTCTATTTGACCTTATATGCATATATCCCTTTAGAGGATTTTATCGCAAACAATTTGATACCAAAATGAATGACGTAGCATGCAAATTGAGGCGAGAAAACTGTAAAGAGTATAAACATTGAAGTGTGCTCGTTCGCTCACGGGCAGCGCGCAGCCTACTTTGCAGTGTACTACGAGTGGCCCGCCAAAGCAGGCAAAGTGCTAACCTTCCACTAAAACATACTGTAGGTTTAAACATTAAATATTTGTACCAAATGTAAAGACAGAATTTAAGGGCTTAGGAGTGTTATATTAAAATCATGTTATAGACAAGAATACAAAACACAAACTGAATAATGCATTACAGTAGTTGTTTCAGGGTACGTAATTAAATTATTCATGAAGCAGGCAAAAATCAAGTAATTGTGACTAAACCAAAGCATATATATATATATTAACATGTACTGTACTTCAGTCATCGTTGACAGGTCTCAGAATGTGTAGTGACAAACAGTTGGTCTCTGTATGTAGTAAAACTGTTTCTTCCCATCTCATGTAAATTTAGGAAATAAGGTAATACCATACATTATGGAAATATGTATTTTGTCTGCTAACTTTATATACTGTTACTTGTCACAGTGCTAACTATTCATTAATGACAAATAAAATTTGTGTACTGTATGTTACTAACCACATCAGATGACCCTCAGTGTAGTAACAGTAGTGTTGAACCCCGGGATCAGTGTAAATTATGTTTTTGTAATTGTATAGAATTTTGTAGAGCATTGAAATTCCCAGAAATTGCACTATTTATATCCCGTATTTAAGTGTGAAACAAAAATTTCTTTTATCTGACAGAACTCAAAAAGTAGTTTGTCTGGATTTAGTTATCAAAGAAAATGTCAGTGATATACAGTGGTACCTCCAAAATCTGGATTATATCATTCCAGACCCAACCTGGATATATGTAAAATCTGAATTTTTAGAAATTTGCCATTTATGGGCCATTTATTACCAAATTTTTCAAATTGTTCTTATAAGAAGTGATACAATAGATCTTTCTGCATATACTGTATTTGGACACAAATAATATATCAATAATGGTTTTGTATGCCCATAATTAATAATTATGAAGAAAAAATCACTTACATTTGTTCACTTATATTTTTGTAGCACAAGCTGGTCTTGATAACACAGAGGCAGCAAAATGCACTTAAAACACTATGTCATGCTAACTGTAAACTTGTGTAGTCACCCTGAACTGGCTTTGAAATCCTTAATGTTAATTTATCCCAGTCTCTCTGCTAGAGATTAACTTTTCATCTAGGCTACAGTGTTGCAAAAATTGTTGGTAAGCAGCAGAACATAAATTCACATAAATGAGCAGCACATAAAAGAAGTTTTTATTATTTTTGTAACTCTGCTATTACTCTTTATTTGATTTACAAACTATATGATCTGCTTCCTGTATTTAAAAAAATGTTAGAAACAGAACTACTAATAATGCTAAACAGTACACCTGTGCTTCCACACCACGATCATGTTTTTTAATAACTCGGCCTTATTATCCATGGTAAGAATGTTCCTCTCAGGAACATGTAGATGACCTGGTCGAGGACCAGGCCACAGGGATGTTGAGCCCCGAAATCATTGCATGGTAGTGTCATATTATCTGATGTAGCAATACTACTCTTGCCTCACAACATGGATTAAACTCTATAATGATGATAATATTTTAAAAGAGAAGCAAATGAAAGATGCGTGAATAACGAGAGGTCAGACCATGCTCTTACACAAGGAAAACACGTGGTAGGTACAGGTGCCATCAGAATAAGTCTGATTGCCTTGGAAAAAATGTCACACAATAAAACTTGTTGGTGTAATTTACAGTACAGTGCTAGGTTAGGAAAATATTTTTTGAAATTTATATGCATTATTTATATTTTGCATAATATTGACAAATAAAAATGCAAGTTTAGCAAAAAATATAGAAAAATGTGACTAAAAATTATTTTTACATGATGAAACGATGATCCAGACTTCATTTGATCCATTGTATAAAAAGGTCCGCTACAGGAAAATCAGGATTTGGAAGGGTGCACAGTATACAAAATTCAGCACTTTTATGATGATGAAACTATTGCTTATTGCATCTTTCTTAAATTACCATTGCTGAAAATGTACCTACATTAGAAACATGGAGTAGGCCTATTTGTATTAGTTTGCAATGCTTCACAAATCATGATTTCTTGTATATAATCTTTAATTGCAGATGAAGAAATTTTGTGTTTCATAAACTGTCATAATAGGAAACAATTAGGTTAAGTATTTGAAAGTTTTTGAAGTGGGTATATTATGTTGTACTAGTAAAATAATCTTAAAAGCTCAACAAAATATGTAGTTGATAAGCACTTGTTATCTGTTCTGTATGTTGAAGTATTTGTGTTGCATGTAATATCGGTGCATGAACACTAATCATAATAATTTTAAGTTTTAACCACTAAATTTATAACTGATAATTTTTATTTCAGTAACATTATTTGTTTACAAAATTTATTAGTTGACAAATTTCATACTGAAATTCAGGATTTTCATTTAATTTTGTTGAGGACTCAGTATTTTTATTAGATTAACACTTCATCTATTGAGTGTTTTGCATGTTTGTTGCAACTATGAGTATATTTCATTTATTTTAGGTAGTCCTGTAGTGAAGAAAACTAATTGCTCATAAAAAAGAGAATATATAGTAATAAATAATATCTTCTTCCAGTTATCAAGGCCAGTGGATTTGTCTCGCAATCCATATCATGAGGCAAACTTCAAATTCTATGATCAGAGCTTGGTGGATGCACTAGATGCTAGTGATCGTAACTGTGAAGGTTTCTTCCGACTACTTGCTCTTTGTCACACTGTTATGCCTGAAGAGAAGAAGGGTAAGTTAAATCTTATATTAAATTTTATACATAAAAGGCAGCCACTATCAATCCCTAACATGATATATAAGAATATAATAAAATAGAAAGGAATTTGAAGGCTTGTAAATATGTTGTGGCAAATAATAATTTGTGTCATCTATAGAAGACATGCAAATCAGGATATCATAGTTCATTTTTATTCAGAATTTCCTTTCTGCATTTAAATGCTGTCAAGTGCTTCAGGCTATTATGCTTGTCATGGCATATATGTACTAATTCAATGGACTTGAAACAATGTTACTTTTGAGGCTATAGCTTTTTCTCTTGCCATTTATTATTTTAATTCTTTCATATGTTTGAAATGTTTTGTGGCTTAAGCTAAATAATCAATTTCCAGTGCTATGTGTATTATGCTGGAGAATGCCTGTGACATTTAATGACAAGAATGAACATAGTGAAATGAGTGTATGATAAATGCAAAATGCAATATACTGGAAGGGAAGAGTGAAACAATATATGAAAGCAGGAGAAAAGAGAGGGAGGAAAGGGTAGGATTTGAGACATTGAAAGAGTAAAAAATTTCCTTTTGACAAAATCCTCCTCCTTCCCCCCCATTCTTGAGAAACTTTTCTGTAGTTACCCCCTGATGGGGAAACTAAAGGTAGGGAGGAAACAAGACATTGAGGCTATAATACAACCATTCCTGCAGTGTGTGGTTCACTTGGCAATTCTGGTACACAAGGAATTTGTTTTCTGAGGCCAATCAATTAAATGAGTTTTTGTTCACATGGTTTCTCTAAAGTACAGTATTGTAAAACATTCCTTGCACCTATCATTATTAATAATTCCATTTTTGGAAAATATAGTGGAACCTCGAGTGACAAGCAGCTCCATTTATGAGCATTTCGAGTAACGAGCGAGCCACTCGCCGAAAATGTCTCGACTGACGAGCTTCTGCTCCATTAACCCTTAAAGTGCGCATCACGTCATATGATGTGCTGGACGTTGTTCCAGTCAACTGCGCATCACGTCATGTGATGTGTTGGAGTACTACGCAAGATTTAAACAGCCCGCGGATACACGGGGTTCACTACACCTTCATCAGGGCTCTTGTAAACAGACGCCATTTTTTTTAAAAATCGTGGGCCAAACTCCCGGGTGTTATTGGCCTCAGTATTGAGTGAGCAACCAAGCCTGATGCACGCAGCATGAGCTAACAGCACTGATGTTCAGCTTGTGACCACAGCATCGCCTAAAAATGCCAAATTATACTTGTTCATGCTATTATGTAGCGATGATATTATTACAGAAGACCCCTGACTGATAAAACTGACCAGGGTTCTGATAATAGCAGGATTGTGGTGATATTTAGCGCTGTGCGCCATGGAGGGAGGAGTAATGCTGTGGGAGGGAGGGTGGTGGCGTTGTCTTCTGACTGTGTGTGGCCACCTTTTATTGACTGCACTCAGCATACCAGCTTATTGGTTCGCTATGGTGAACACAAATGTAGATACTTATATATAACGTGTGTATAGAGGGTATAAACAGCAAGAGAAGGTTTGGACCCGCCATTTTGGTGAGAGCGGTGGCGTCGTCTGCACGACGCCACCGTGCAGACGACGGTGTTGTTTACTGGTTACCACAATGGTCTTTGGGCACCATACCAGTTTATTTGTACAAGTATGGTGAATAAAACAGGTAGATATTTATATATAATGTGTGTATATAGCGTAATAACACCACACAGTATTGTTGGAGGAGAAATATTAGTGCGTCTGGCCTTGAGGGCAGCCGCCGATCAGCTGACTGTGTGAGTAGCCACATCTATGTGCCTTTACTCACCATACAAGCTTAGATGTACAGTTATGGTGAACAAAACATGTAGATACTTATATATAACGTCTGTATATAAGATATATAGCGTAATAACACCACACAGTATTGTTGGAGGAGAAATATTAGTGCGTCTGGCCTTGAGGGCGGCCGCCGATCAGCTGACTGTGTGAGTAGCCACATCTTTGTGCCTTTACTCACCATACAAGCTTAGATGTACAGTTATGGTGAACAAAACATGTAGATATATATATATAACGTCTGTATATAGTGAATTATAGCAAAAACATTATTGTGGGAGGAGAATGTGGGTGAGTCAGATGACTGGAGGGAGGGCGGGAGTGGCTGGCTGGTAAACGGCGGTCACTCCTCGTTACTTTTTGACTCATAATAGCTACTTAGTGGTTCGTTATAGTGAACAAAACATGCAGATACTTATATATAACCTGTGCTTATAATGTAATAACCAACAAAGTATTTGTTCACTGTTTGATGAACATAATTGAATCAACAATATGCACACCATATTTTTGAGTACAGCGATGATTCACTCATTTTATTATATAAATATATCAAACTACACACTATTGAATAATATTACAGCAAAAAAAGTATGAAAAATCAATCAGAGACATTGAAATAATTCGGTAATTATCTCTTTGTGGCAACTCCGGCCTGACAGCTTGCGAGCAACAGACCGCCTGGGACGCACGCTGAGTCAGCGCCTATAATTTGCCAGACTTCCCCGCCCTATAGCAGGCAATATATGCCACTTACGATTTTTTTATTATTTTTCCCGTGATCAGTGAACACAAATTAACAGGTTAGGAAGAAAAAATAATTTTTTTTTTTTCAAAATGACATGCGCCTGTGGGGATGACAGGATATTAAACCCCGAGCATGTTAAGGGTTAATGAGAAAACCATGTGGTGCTTCCTAACGTTCCTGCTGGTTCTCGCAAATTCTAAGACACCTCCGATGATACAAATAAATTATTTTTTTTAAATATGCTAATGATGCTGGGATATAAAGGGGTAACTGCTGTAATGTTGCAAAGCATTGAATTTTTTTTTAATAAAAAAAAATTAAAAATTTTGAAAAAAAGAACAAATGTCAAAAAGTTCATTCAGGGTATGTCAGGCTGCTCCATTTTCTATGAAAAATAAAAAGTAAAAAAAAAATAAAAAAAAATAAAAAAAAAATTGAAAGAAAGAAAAATGTCAAAAAGGTTCATTCAGTGTATATCAGGTAGGCTGCTCCATTATTTAAAAAATTTAATATTGATGTTTTTCAATGGTGGAACGGATTAATTTTACAGTATTTCCATTAATTTAAATGAGGAAATTTGTTTCGAAAGATGAGCGATTCACATGACGAGCTCGGTGCCGGAACGGATTAACCCCTTAACTGCGTTGCCTCCAAATGTGACACCCCCGCAGTGCGCAGGAAATAAATTCTCTGGAAAAAATTCTTTTTTCTTTTTAAAGTGTCAAAAACCCTTCCCTCAGTATGGGTATGTAAAAAAAAAGTCGAAATTGTACTTACTTTGGCTGATATGGGGTCCGGAAGTTTTGGCGTGACGTCATCATTCCCCGTGCGCCTGTGCCATAAGCTCTCGGGGGCGGTGGGGCGCTCGGGGCGGGGTGCGCGAGTTGCCGCGAATTTATTTTCGTTCATTTTTTGCGCACCTTTCCAAATACATTTTCATTGTTTTTATGTGCCAATCCAATGTATAATGAACACGTACACTATAATATCGCAGTAGAACATCCGTACTGTCCGTAGACACTGTGTTACGTGCATGAAACTTGTGTACACATATGCAGCACATATTTACTATGTATCATGCTAATTTGTGTATATATACAATTTATTTACACACTATACACTGCCACACACTATATACATTCACCATCAACACGTTCAGAACACCGCGAGTGAGAGCTGCCACACCCAGCCAGCCCTCCCTCACTTCTCCAACATTGTATTCGCCAACTTTGCCCCTCCCATCATACAGTTATTCACACCAATGTTTCATGTTCATTTATGTATATTTACAACATATGTACTCACTATACACTGTCACACACTATATACATTTACCATCAACACATTCAGAACATCGCGTAGCAGCTGCTTCGTATGGGCCAATAACAGCTGCCTCGTATGGGCCAATAGCAGCTGCCTCGTATGGTCCAATAACAGCTGCCTCGTATGGGCCAATAACAGCTGCCTCGTATGGGCCAATAGCAGCTGCCCCGTATGGGCCAATAGCAGCTGCCCCGTATGGGCCAATAGCAGCTGCCTCGTATGGGCCAATAGCAGCTGCCTCGTATGGGCCAATAGCAGCTGCCTCGTATGGGCCAATAACAGCTGCCTCGTATGGACCAATAGCAGCTGCCTCGTATGGACCAATAGCAGCTGCCTCGTATGGGCCAATAACAGCTGCCCGTATGGACCAATAGCAGCTGCCCCGTATGGGCCAATAACAGCTGCCTCGTATGGACCAATAGCAGCTGCCCGTATGGGCCAATAGCAGCTGCCCCGTTTGGGCCAATAACAGCTGCCTCGTATGGGCCAATAGCAGCTGCCTCGTATGGGCCAATAGCAGCTGCCTCGTATGGGCCAATAGCAGCTGCCCCGTATGGGCCAATAGCAGCTGCCCCGTATGGGCCAATAGCAGCTGCCCCGTATGGGCCAATAACAGCTGCCTCGTATGGGCCAATAGCAGCTGCCCCGTATGGGCCAATAGCAGCTGCCCCGTATGGGCCAATAGCAGCTGCCGCGTATGGGCCAATAGCAGCTGCCTCGTATGGGCCAAGAGGAGCATTTGGCCATGAACACATTCAGAACACCTCGAGTGAGAGCAGCCACACCCAGCCAGTCTCCCTCACTCCAACATCTTACTCGCCAACATTGCTCCTCCCACCATATTGCTATAGTTCTTATTACACATGTTCTATATACCTATCTACATGTTTTATTTACCAGAGCTATGCAAGTAAGCCAGTATTGTGTCCAAACAGTACAGTGGCCACCATACACTGCATGAAAAATCACACAGCAGACGACGCTACAATTACGTCACCTCCCTCACCAAAATAGCTCCTCTCAACATTCTCCTGTTGCTGTTCTTACACTATATACACACACACACCATATATACCCATGTACATATGTGTTGCCCATAGCAAACTACTAAGCTAGTATGGTGAGCAAAACAAGAGTGGCAGCCACACACACACAATGAGGCTACCTCAATTCTCGCCCTCCCTCCCTCATCAAAATTCCTCCTTCCACAATACCACGCACAACGCTAATTATAACCACAATCCTGCTATTATCACAATCCTGGTCACTAATTCCTGTAAATGAATAATTGACCGTAGATAGGGGCCTCGTAGCCTGGTGAAGGGGCCTCGTAGCCTGGTGGATAGCGCGCAGGACTCGTAATTCTGTGGCGCGGGTTCGATTCCCGCACGAGGCAGAAACAAATGGGCAAAGTTTCTTTCACCCTGAATGCCCCTGTTACCTAGCAGTAAATAGGTACCTGGGTGTTAGTCAGCTGTCACGGGCTGCTTCCTGGGGGTGGAGGCCTGGTCAAGGACCGGGCCGCGGGGACACTAAAGCCCCGAAATCACCTCAAGATAACTCAAGAAGATAACCACACGTTTATTTTGAAAAGGAACCTAAGAAATCATTTGAAGATTCCTAGATGAACGAAATAATGCTGTGGTGCTGTGGCTAGCGCTGTGAACATCGTGAACAGCATTGAATCACTGATATTTGAACATTGTACCCAGTCATTATCACACTCAGGCTCTAATATAACACTATCATAGCTAAATAATACAAGTTATATATATATTTTGACATTATTAGGCGATGCTGTGGTCACATGCTGAACAGCAGTGCTGTGCGCACATGCTGAACAGCAGTGCTGTGCGCTCATGCTGAGAGCGCCAGCCTTGGTTGCTCACACACTACTGAGGCTCCCACACCCGGGAATGTGGACCACGATTTTTTTTAAAGATGGCGTCTGTTTACAAGAGCCCTGAGGAAGCTGATGTGAACCCCATGTAGCCGCGGGAGTTTTGAATGGAACGTGAAAAATACAAATACTCGGAGGCGCATTGCGCAAACCAGACGTGAGCCTGCAGGCGCGTTGCGCAGTTTAAGGGTTAAATTCGTTAATCAAGGCTCCTCTGTAATTATGCAACACCTTATGAGGGGATGAATTCATAGACATTAGGCATGTATCTAAACAATGCATTTTACATTTGGAATCCTTTATATTCATGCCATAAAATTAGTTTCGGAACTTATTGTTCAGAATTTTTAACCAAACCTATTAATTTCAGGGAGTGCCTCCTTGGTAGTCCCCAAAATTAAGCACTTGTATAGCCAAGCCTTTAGAACATGCACCAGGCTTCTGAGACTCACAATGATCTATCAGGATGAGAGTCTAGCTCACTCTATGAGATGAAGGGAACCTGAGGATCAAAGATTTATCCAAAACAAGCAACTGCTTAAAGAAAAATGGGAAACAAAGTAACTAAGTCAAGCTAGTGTTGTCTGTGGAAAACTGTGTTGCACCCCCTCCATCAACAGATAGTGGTATAGGTGCTTGGAGGTTTCCTGGCTTTGTCTCTTTACATTGAATGGTTTTGTCTTTTTGATCTGGTCCCAGGGATTTTCTCTAACCATGACTTCAGTTTCAGTTGCATGTTTTGTATGTGGTATGTATTATTTCTCCAGGGTCCATTTCCATGGCTTTCTGGCCTTTGGTCCTGGACCTCAGTCCCATGATGATTGCCCTAGGCCAGGGTTTTTAGCCCTCTTGTTTACTGGCTGGTTCCCGAGTCTGTGGGACCTGGGTTTCTGGTCCTGATGCCAAGTTATTTTAGGGTGTGGGTTCCTAATGCCCTCCCATGGACTCGGGTTGTTTGGTTTTCCAGCTACTGTTAGCCAAAGGACATTATTTCTCTCTTGGTTGGGGTTCTAATCCTTTGGGCTGGCAGCCTCATTTCCTGCTTTTGGAGTTGGCAGCTAGACCAACTGTCTTAGGGCAATTTGTTTCCTTGCATCAGCTGAGACTCAGCCAGTGTACTGCTTGTGGAGTCCTTTTAAATATTTTCTTTGGGCCAATTAATTTGGTTGAGATTCTTTCCCCACATTTCTGTTGCCCTTGACCATTTGGCACATTGTTGTTGCTCCTTTACCCTGAGGCCTTCTCTTTTTTTTTTATGCTGTCTTATGCTTTTCTTTATTCTTTATGCTGTCTTTTCCCATGAGTCAGCCTATTCTGGCTTTCCTGCTCTTGCTCTTTGGTTTTTCTTTTTAGTAAGCCATCCTCCTCTGCTGAGGTGCCATTGGGAATAAGGTCATGGATCTACTGAAGGGGCCCCTTCCAGAAATAAAGTGGTGAATACAGTATAATGATGTGCCCTTTTCTCTCAATAGCTGTACATTTCCACCCTGTTCTCTCTTCCTCATAGGTATTTTAGAATTCTGTTCTGATGGCTCATGAATAAGGTGCATGGCTGACCAGGGCCCCAGGTGACATTGGTTGCCATCTGGTAGTGGCTGGGCATATTACAGTTAAGGGTAGTATCCATTTGACAATGATTTGCCTTATTTACATGAGGGTTACTATTTTCCTTCAAGCTGATGCTTCTTTTGTTGCACCTAACCTTTCTGATGGATTTTTACCTGTTTGTTAGTAAACCTTATTATCCTCAGGCTTCCCGCTTTGTCTCATAGTGATTCAGACTCTAGTCCTGGATCCTACTAAGCTACAGTGGGCTTCATAAGTATTGTGCATTTTTCCCGGGACTTGGGAAGCTGCCGAGAAATCCACCCTAGAATAGAGTATTTTATTACATTCATCACTTGACTTTTGTATATGCTGGACAATATTATGGCAAGCTTATAGCTTTCCATGCTCTTTAGAGTAGTTTGAACCTGTGTAACATCTTTAAATTAAATCAACATTGAAAGCATATTATGTACTGTGGCGATGTCAGTGCTCGGTAAAAGCCTAACATATTTTCCTAGAGATACTAAGGATTTTGTGCTACCACAGATACATAATACCGCAGTCTTGGCCAGCTATATAATCCCTTCAGATTCTTGGACGTATGCTGCAGGTTTGATGTACAACCTCAGCTTGTAATTTTTTGCAACCTATTCCAATTCATTTGCTACATTATTAACAACACTGAGCTGAGTCTCATTCAACAAAAGATTTATAAAGTTAAATTTTTTTAATGACTTTTACCTATATGTGTTAAATGTGTACAGTAGATCCAGTGTTATGACTGCTCACTTCATTACAGGGAAATTAGAGTATCAAGCACAGTCCCCTGACGAAGGTGCCTTAGTGTCTGCTGCAAGAAATTTTGGCTTTGTTTTCAAGTCTCGCACACCAAATAGTATTACTATTATCGTGAGTATACCTCTTGATGTTGGTAGTAAAAGTAATCTGTACAATGGTGTGTAATTACCAAAGTGCAGGATGAGAGCTATGCTTGTGGTGTGTGTGTATTCATTCATTTATATATTGTAAGGGTAGGGGGATGCAAATAATGCAAAGTAAAGGGAAGCTGTTTAACCACTGTGATGAGCTTCGTTTATTGTGACATTTCCCCTGTGTGCCGAAAATCAAGTGTTTGCAAAATATTTTATCTTTGCAAAATTTTACAAAGTAAAATTTGATAAATTCCCTTCCCTGAAGATGTAAATGTAAAATAAACTGAAACATTCCACTTACTTTGGCTGTGGGGACATGGAGAAGAGGTCGTGTTTGTTATGCGCCCCTGAGTGAAGCTCCCAGAGGTGGTCACGAGGGCCATTCAAGCACTGCGAATTGCCACAAATATATTTTCAATTATTTGTTCTATGTATTTCCAATGCATTTTTTTTTATTGTATATGATGCATATTTGTGTCCTTTACAATATATATACTGTAGAACTTTCATAATGTTCCATGGAACTGTGATACATGTGTCAGTAATGACCACAATGAATGTTTATTGGTGCAATATTACTTGTTCAAAATTCACTAAAACTACAATATGTACAGTTTCACTCATTATTTATACTGTAATACTGTATTACACAATACATTGGAGGGGTGACAGGTAAGCTGCTAACATGGATGAACAATTTTTCTGACTGATAGAAAAATGAGGGCAGTAATAAGAGGAAGTATATTGAACTGGAGAAATGTCACAAGCGGAGTACCACAGGGTTCTTGCACCGTTAATGTTCATTGTCTACATAAACAATTCAACAGATGAAATACAGAATTATATGAACATGTTTGCTGATGATGTTAAGATAATAGGGAAGATAAGTAACTTAGATGATTGTCATACCCTTCAAGAAGACCTGGACAAAATAAATATATGGAGTATCACTTGGCAAATGAAATTTAATGTAAATAAATGCCATGTTATGGAATGTGGAATTGGAGAACATAGGCCCCACACAATCTATAAATTATGTGAGAAATCTTTAAAGAAGTCTGACAAAGAAAGGGGTGGTTCTAGATAGAAAACTGTCACCTGAGGACCACATTAAGAACATTGTGCGAGGAGCCTATGCTACACTTTCTAACTTCAGAATTGCTTTTAAATACATGGATGGAGAAATACTAAAAAAATTAATCTCAACTTTTGTTAGACCAAAGCTGGAATATACAGCGGTTGTAGGGTGCCCATATCTTAAGAAGCACATCAACAAACTGGAAAAGGTGCAAAGACATGCTACTAAGTGGCTCCTAGAACTGAAGGGCAAGAGCTACGAGGAGAGGTTAGAGGCATTACATATGCCAAAACTAGAAGATAGAAGAAAAAGAGGTGATATGATCACTACACACAAAATAGTAACAGGTATTGATAAAATTGATTGGGAAGAATTCCTGAGACCTGGAACTTCAAGAACAAGAGGTCATAGATTTAAACTAACGAAACAAAGCTGCCGGAGAAATATAAGAAAATTCACTTTTTTTTAAAGAGATTGGTACATGGTTGAAACAAGTTAGGTGAGAAGGTGGTGGAGGCCAAAACTGTCAGTAATTTCAAAGCTTTATATGACAAAGAGTGCTGGGAAGATGGGACACCAGGAGTGTAGCTCTCATCCTGTAACTACACTTAGGTAATTATACTTAGGTAATTACTTAGTACTTCAAAATTGAGTGATAATTAATGAAGCAGTCCATGGTACACAGCGCGACTAAACTCTTGATGCACCAGGTACAAACAGATTTTTGCTTCCTGTTTCTTCGTTCTGTGTGCTTGCAAATAATGCACTCACGTACACCCTTGGCTTTAGTACATGTAGTTGGTATGTAGCCAAGCTTGTAAAATGTAAGATAGGCGTGAAAAGATTATAGGAAAAGATCAATTTGTAAGGTTGTCTTGAAAAGGTCGCTTTGTAAGGTAATCTGGAAGAGAGTCAGACATTCTGTAAGAGATTCGGCTATTCTGGAAGAGATTCAGCTATTCTGGAAAAGATCTATGGAAAACACCACAATGGAAGCCGCTAACACTGCTCACCTATGCTACTTGTATCAGATGCATCATCACCGAACCCAGAAAATTATTCATCTATGTATCATCTATAAAAATTGGAGATAACACGGGTGAGCAAGGGTGGCACTCGGCTATTACTGGACACGCTCGCTCGCTATATCGTCCTCATCTGTTCTGTATCACCTGCATCCAACCCTTGTGTTAGGTCCTTATTGTGCCTAACTTCATCAATATCATAACCCTTATGTTCTTCAAACAATAAGGTCTGAATTTCACCGACAGAGAGCGATCTTTGAACACCACGTCGGACAAGTGTTTGGGAGCCAGAGGCATGTGCGCCACCCATGGTTGCTCACTTGGTAAGCCAGCCAGCAGCCCTAAGGCATTCTGGGATTTTTTCCCTAGATGACTGCCTCTCACTGGAGGTCCCAAGAGTCCATTTTGTAGTCAACCTACCATGTGCGTGTTTTGAATGGGTACGAAATATTAAAAAGGTGTTGTCTCGATTGGCACAGGACAGTGGTTAAATAATGGAAAGAGATAAAAGTAATCTCATAATACAGAGGAGAAATTCAAATGACACACAAAATGGAATTTAACCCATGGACTGCGGGTATGAAAATACCCAGTGTTGAATGTAATGAAATGCCATTTTCTGGGATAGCCTCAGAGGCATCCTGAAGTTATCCAAACTGATATGCGATATATTGGTTTGGGGTCATCAGTCACAGGAGTCCTTATGCCTACCGAGAACCACAAGCTAGAACCTGGTCCCCTCAGAGGCGGAGGGAGCAATGGCCTAAGAGCACTTTACTTTACAGTATGTCATAATTGCCAATGACTGGGAAGGGCACCCAGAAAGATAGGTGAAACAAAACAGACCACAATCTGGTGAAAATTGTAACTTCTGTCTGAATATAGCAATAGAACGACTCCAGAAAGAACACAAGCAACACTTCACCCAGCTAGCACTCCTGCTTGTTAACACTACTGCCTCCCCTGAAAGGGAGGGAAGGAGGGAGGGGGAGCTGGCAGTCAACCACTCCAGTTCTTGAACGATGCAGACCACCGACCGGAGGGAGGGAGGGAGGGTGTCAGGGAGCCTCTGGGGCTCACCCAAAAAATGGTGTTTCATTGCATTCAATTCTTGTTTTCTGTGGGGAGCTCCATCGGCTCCCTGAAGCTAACTACCCACAGATAAGTAAAAAAGGGCCTTTTCCGAGAGGCGGCAGCACCACAGGTGTCAAGTCAAAGACTGACGGCTGCGACACTCTCCAACACAATTCAAGGCTAGAGAGGGCCCAGGACATTCACGAGATACCTGGCAGCCAGAACCCTGTTCGACATGCAAAACTCCCACACCTGAATGTCGATCTAAGATATCTTACCAAAGACAGCAGCAAGAGCAGCGTACTTCCTTAAATCATGGAAGGAAGTCCACACCTCTAACTTTCCCTTCTAGCATGGTTCTCCCTTCCTCTGATCTACCAGATGGAATGCGGAATTATATGAACATGTTTGCTGATGATGCTAAAATAATAGGGAAAATAAGAAACTTAGATGATTGTCATGCCCTTCAAGAAGACGTAGACAAAATAAGTGTATGGAGCACCACTTGGCAAATAGAATTTAATGTGAATAAATCCCATGTAATAGAATGTGTAATAGGAGAATATAGATCCCACACAACCTATAAATTGTGAGAAATCTTTAAAGAATTTTGATAAAGAGATTTTGAGGCGGTTCTAGATAGCCTATGCTACATTTTATAATTTCAGAATTGCTTTTAAATACATGGATGGTGAAATACTAAAGAAATTGTTCACGACTTTTGTTAGACCGAAGCCGGAATATGCAGCGGTTTCATGGGGCCCATATCTTATGAATCACATCAACAAACTGGAAAAGTTGCAAAGACATGCAACTAAATGGCTCCCAGAACTGAAGGACAAGAGCTACAAGGAGAGGTTAGAAACACTAAATATGCTAAAACTAGAAGAAGGAAGAAAGAGGTAATATGATCACTAAGTACAGAATAGTAGCGGGAATCAATAAAATTGATAGGGAACAGTTTCCAAGACCTGGAACTTCAAGAAAGAGAGTTCATAGATTTAAATTAACTAAACAAAGCTGCCGAAGAAGTATAAGAAAATTCACTTTCGCAAACAGATGGTAGACGGTTGGAACAAGTTAGATGAGAAAGTGGTGGAGCCCAAAACCGTAAATAGTTTCAAAGCGTTATATGACAAAGAGTGCTGGAAGATTGGACACCACGATCATAGGTCTCATCCTGTAAGTACACTTAGGTAATTACAAGGCATTTCCCTCAGAAAATCTTATTAAACAATTTTGTATACAGTATTTTCAAATTATTTACATTAACCTCATCAGTTATTACTTGTTATAAAACATTTCCATAATAATTCTATTTCAAAATTCACTGTTATTTAAGATCAACGAATAATATAATTTACTCCAAGTTCTTCTCATAGACTAGCCCAAAATTGCTTGGTTTGATTTCTCATTCATTTTAATTTATTTCTATCTATTTTCCAGGCTAAGGACATACCAGAAACTTATGAATTGTTATGCATTCTGGACTTCAACAATGTTCGGAAGCGCATGTCTGTAATATTAAAAAAAGATGGGAAGATACGTTTATATTGCAAAGGTGCTGATTCTATTATCTATGAAAGATTAAAAGATGGACAAGATAGCTTCAAACGTCTTACTCAGGAACACTTGGATGTAAGTTATATGTATACTTATACAATAGTGTACTTGTATTCAAATTCAAAAAAAAAAAAAAAAAAATACCAAGAGTTGATAATTAATACACTGTTTAAGCATCTATTGCACAGTATTTTAAGCACTTCTGAAATTAATATTTAACAAATTAATGTTTTAGTTGTTGTCTAATGAAAGTAACTTAAATTGCCACTAAAAGTAGAAGTAAAAAGACCTAGAGTGACATAGAGTTTGTGAAGTGCTGTATATTACTTCTGGAAGCTTCTGGGAAAGAGCATCATCCAGGTTACCCCATCTCTACTACCACTCACAGATCATACAAAAGTGCTAGGTATATAGCACTTTTCTGTGGGAGCCCCTATGGCTCCCTGGAGCTTATCGGGCTAATGTATGTTATTAGACCGGGACATTAGCTAAGGAGTTCAGACCTACCAGGGACCAGTGCCAGAACCTGGACCCTTCAGAGAGGTTTCAGGGAGCAATGACCCTGGAAAACCCACTTGTGGTTGGGGTTTTCCTAATCTGCCATCGACCGGGGTTAGGCACCCAGAAAGGTAGGCATAACAAAACAAACCCTCATGGTAAAAAACTAAAACAGAAAACCGAACAGAGAGGTAGAAACTCCCTACAATCCCAAGGAAAAAGCAAACAAGCAAACATCACACTTTACTGCTGCACCGATCTTCTGCGCAGCCCTGCCCGCCCCGAGAGGGGGAGGAGGGAGCCCCAGATCTCACCACGCCGGCTGCCTAGCATCAGTTCATTAACTAATGTCAACCGGGCTAGACGCTTCTCTGGCCTCAGTTTCCTAGGCAGTATTTGCCTTTCATGGTGTTCACTGCCATTTGTTGTGTTGTGCGGTGGCCAGGTGTTCCTCATCAGTACCGGGCCTGTATGCGCTTAGGGGCTTCCTTCCCTAAGCGCCCTGTGAGTACTGCCCCTGCTTGACAGGGTTATCTTCCTTCGGGCGTTCAGGAATCATTCCCGTAGAGGTTCTTGCTGCTCGGCATTTGCCTCGCCCTTGGGGCCAGCTGGGGCTTGGGGCCCTTGTTTGGCCCTGGGTAGGGACTGGTATTGTGCTGGTTAGGGCATCAAGGTGTTGCGCAACCTGCCACCTATGCGGCAACCGGTTCCTGTTGCCTCTGGTTGACAGCGTACTTTTGTGGGGTTTTTCTTTTGTTTTTATTTTCATTTGCCTGGTGGGGGTCTGCCCAGTGTGGCTATAGTTCCACTGGTAGTGTTTTGTGGCTCTGCTAGGCTCCCGTGATTGTATATGTCGCAAGGGTTTTCAGTGTTGTCCTCTACCCCTTGTTAGTTTTGGGTTTTAACCGGTTAGCAACACCTTGCCCGGGCTTCCCGTAGTTGTTACCCTTCGGGCCCTGGAAACCCCTGTCGGGGCTCGGTGGACCATTGAATGTGTCTTCTGGGTTCCAACCCATCTTGTACGGGTTCGTTGGTTGCTGTTCCCTTATCTCCGGGTGATAGTCGCCACTTTTACCTGCGTCATGCTGACTGTTGGGTCACTGACACCTTGACTCGGAGCCTTGCGAGAGATATTCTTTGCTTGTTCTCCAGTACTCTCCTGATGTTATTACTGTTCAGAGTGCAGGTGGCATCCGTGTTGCAAGCTAGGTTAGGTTGCTGCAACACGCTATCTTAAGGTTATCTTGAGATGATTTCGGGGCTTTTAGTGTCCCCGCGGCCCGGTCCTCGACCAGGCCTCCACCCCCAGGAAGCAGCCCGTGACAGCTGACTAACACCCAGGTACCTATTTTACTGCTAGGTAACAGGGGCATTCAGGGTGAAAGAAACTTTTGCCCATTTGTTTCTGCCTCGTGCGGGAATCGAACCCGCGCCACAGAATTACGAGTCCTGCGCGCTATTCACCAGGCTACGAGGCCCCCCAAGCTAGGTTGGTTTTCCCACTCGGATGCCCCAGGGCCGCCCCGTTTTGGTTAGGTGCTGTTCGCCACTTTTCCTCCCTGTTCCCGGCTCTGGACCGTCTGTGAGTTTTGGGGTCGGGGTGGGGTTTAGTTGGGGCCGAGACTCGGGCGGTTTTGGGGGGCTGCCCTGTTCGGGTTGGGGACGGAGGTTTTCGAGTCTGTTCCTCCTGCCAAGGCTTCTGGGTCTTACCAGTGGCCATTTCTTGCTGCCTTTCCCATGGACTCATGCTTTTCTTTAAGGGCGGAGGGCTTGGAGGACGGCTCTGCCCCAGGGCCTCTGTTGCGGGTTCCCGGGGCTGTAGGGGATGCCTGCTAGCAGTTCTGGGGCTGTTTGCCCCTGCCTGGGTTTTCTGCTTCTGGGCGGAGTTTTTCACCCATCCAGTCTGCTTCCTTCCCACTTTTGCTGGCGTGTTTTTGTTTCTTTTGCATCAATCACAGCCCTCTGTTCTGGTGGCCATTTTCTTCTGCTGGTTTTCCGGAGTGGCCACCAGGGTGGCGTTGCGGTTTGTTTACATGCACCTGGGTGTACGAGCGAGCGTCTTGGGTGAGTTTTTCACCTTTTTCAAGGGTTTTATGCTCCTGTTGTCGTTTCTTTGCTTTTCTGGTGTTTTCTGCCCGTTTCCTGTTCCTCTGGGAATGTTTGAGTGTTGATTTTACACTGGGTTTTCCGTTTTGTCTGTTTTGGGTGTGGGCCCTTGGGTTTGGGCTCTGTGTCCCTGTCTGTTACGCTTGCTCCCACACCTTGTCCCTCGGTTTTTGGTCTGTTTTGACCGTTTCCCTGGGGGTTCTGTCGGGGGCTGTGCTTTGCCTTTCTGTGGTGTATCTCCGCTAGTTTGGGCTCCCCCTGGTTTGATTCCGGGTTCCTTTGGGTTCTTTGGTTTTGTTCTGGAGGTTTCTTCCTCTTGGCCCCCTTTGCGGGTTCAGGAGGCTTTGTTTCCTCGTGTGTGACCCGGTTCTGCCTTCTAGGGTTCCGGGGTCTTCCTAGCTTGCAGACTGATCTTTTTGGGTCTTGGCACGTGTTGTGGTCGTGCTGGGACTTTGGAGTTTTGTTGTCGAGGTAGGCCTTTTGATGCAGTTTTGTGCCTTCTTCGCCTGGCCGGTGTGATGCTCTCTGCCCACTGGTCGGCGGCTTGTAATTTGCTTTTCACGTGTATGTGTGTGTGTACACATGTGCATGTACATATGTACACTGTGTGTGTGTGCACATGTGTATGTGCATATGCACGTGTGTGTAACATACCTTGTGTGTATATGTATATGTGTATATACATAATATATGTATATATGTGTATGTATACTTTTTCTTTCGGAAGGGGCTCTGTTCCCTTCTCTGTTGACGGGGCGCTGGGAGAGCAGCTTGCTCTGCTGACTCTCGCATGGTCCTGCAGTTAGGGGGCGCTTTTGGTTGTCTTCCGGCCTCTGGTGGCGGCGGTGGACGGCTTCTTCCCCTTTGGGAGGTTCAGGGCTGGCGTGGTAAGCTTTTTTCCCTGCGCTTCATCATGTCATCTTCGTGGGTGCATGGGACGTGGTCGATCCGCCCCATCCTTCTGGGGTCCTCGTCTGCTCAATGCAGACATGGGCCTGTCGAATCTGCGGTTCTTCTGGACTTCTTCAGTCTGCGCCCTGGATTCTTTGCCCTCATCGGAGGACTGTTGTCTCCTGTCTGGCTTCTGTTGGGGCCGGGTGCCTGGATGGTGGCCCTAGACCTCCAGATCAATTCTTGGCATGTTCCTCTCCAGTTTACCGGGACTGGCACAGTTGGCGGTGGGGCTTCAGGCTTACTGCTTTTGTTGCCTTCCCTATTTTGTAATTGGCACTTGGTGTATTTATGCATCTTTACCGGATCTTGGTGCCCTGTCTGAGTCTGCTTGGGATTCGGTGTCTGGCCTACCTCGATGACTGGCTGGTGTGGGCTCCCAGTTGGTCCGCTTGTCTGTTCGCCAGGGGTGTGGTTCTTTCCAGATCACCGGGTTTGGTTTCCTGGTGATCTGGAGGCCGTTCCATATGTTTCCGTCCCGGGTTCAGACCTGGCTGGGTCTTGTTTAGGGCTCTTGGGCCGCTCCTTGTCTTTCCCTCCAAAAGTGGTGCTGCGGCTGTGGTCCCGCCTTCGGCTGTTCATGAGGGGGTCCAGGGTTGCTCGGCGGTTGGTCGAGAAGTTGTGCGTGAGTCTGACCTTCGACGTGCTGGTCTGCCCGCAGGGTCGGGTTTGGCTTCGGCATCTGTTTGGTTCCTTCGGAGACTCCCCTTCTGCCTCTCTTGCAATCGTTGGGTTTGTTCCTCCCGGGATCTTGTGTTGGTGCTGCGTCACCAGTTTCCTCTTTGGGGTGGACGGGTCATCTCTCGGCTGGGGCTTTATAACCAGTGCTCACCAGGTCGGCCGGGAATGGTAGGGTCTGTCCGTCCGTCAGGCTAACAGCACGGTTCGGGAGTTCGTGGCTGTCTGGTTTGTGCTTCGGAGGGTTTGGGTCACTCGGTGCTCTACCATTCGGCTCCATTCAGTCTGTTCTCTGGCGTTTCTTTGCCGGAACCACAGGTTTTCTCTTAGGTGTTTGACCTTTGGGGTCGGCGTTGTCTGGGCATTGCCCATTCTATGTGGCACCCTTACCCGCCTGCGAGGCGTTCATGGTGGATGCCTTTCGGCAGGACTGGACGAGGTGGGGGTACCTGTTCCTCTTCTCCTGGTCCAGCTGTTGCTTCGGGTTCTGGCTCAGTTGGAGCCCATTTCCATGAGAGTAGTCCTTATGGTCCCTTGGTGGCCGGCCCAGCTTTATTTTCAGACGCTGCTTAATAATAATAATAATTTTTATTTAGGTAAGGTACATACATAAAGAGATTTTACAGATTCAGATTCAGATTCAGATGTTTATTCAGGTAAGGTATATACATTCAAGTGATGTTACATTAAAGGATTGATATATAGATAGAGCTAGTACATACAATGCCTAAAGCCACTATTACGCAATGTGTTTCGGGCAAGAAAAACATTAATATCTAGAACTTAATACTAATTGAGCATAAAAAATAAAAGGTGTTGAGAACAAATACAAATAAAGATAAAAAAAAGGGGGAACATGACTGAAAAAGCAGCACAAATACAATAGGTTGACAAACAGTGTTGATTAAAAAAAAAAAAGAAAATAACAGACATGGGTTGACAATAGAGGAGTGAGGTAGATTACAGGGAATTTATTAGGTAGTGTTTAGTTTTTATCTTAAACTGGTTGAGAGAGGTACAGTCTTTAACATGGTTGGGAAGGTCATTCCACATTCTGGGCCCCTTGATTTGCAGAGCATTTCTAGTTTGATTAAGACGTAGTCTAGGAATATCAAAACTGTATTTATTTCTGGTGTGGTGCTCATGGGTTCTGTTACAACCTTCTATGAAGCTTTTAAGATCAGGATTGGCATTATAGTTTAGCGTTTTATATATGTATAATACACATGAGAGAATGTGCAGTGACTTAATATCTAACATGTTAAGAGATTTGAGTAGGGGTACCGAGTGATGTCTGGGGCCAGAGTTGGATATTGTTCTAATAGCGGCTTTGTGTTGGGTAATTAGAGGACGTAAGTGATTTTGGGTAGTAGAACCCCAAGCACAAATACCATAGTTGAGATAAGGATAGATAAGGGAGTAATAGAGAGTCACCAGGGCAGGGCGTGGTACATAATATCTGATCTTAGAAAGAATGCCCACAGTTTTTGAAACTTTTTTTGATATATTTAGAATGTGTCCCTGGAAATTCAGCTTGTGGTCAATGAGAATGCCAAGGAATTTGCCATCTAATTTGTTACAAATTTGGGTATTGTTTATTTTGAGATTTATAAGACTAGAGGATTTATTGCCAAACAGAATATAGAAGGTTTTGTCAATGTTAAGGGTGAGTTTGTTGGCAGTTAGCCAAAGATGGACTTTATTTAGCTCAGTATTTACTGTGGCATTTAGAGCAAGAGGGTCAGGACTGGAGTAAATGAAGGTTGTGTCGTCAGCAAATAGAATTGGTTTGAGGTGTTGGGAGGCATTTGGAAGGTCATTAATGTAGATGAGAAAGAGGAGAGGGCCAAGTATGCTGCCCTGAGGAACACCAATGTTGATGGGTAGGGTGGGAGAAATTGTATTATTCACAGAAACATATTGGAGCCTGTCAGTAAGGTAGGACTCGAGGTATTGTAGGGAGTGTCCTCTGACTCCATAATGATGTAATTTAAGAAGAAGGTTATGGTGGTTGGCAGTATCAAAAGCTTTACGCAGGTTCACAAATAACCCAACAGGGAACTCCTTTTTATCAAGAGCTGTATGAATCGAGTTAAGCATACTAATAAGTGCATCGTTAGTGCTTTTTTTTGGGTCTGAAGCCATATTGGGAAGGGCTAAGTATATTGAGTTTGGCTAGATATGAGTAAAGCTGCTTGTATATAAGTTTTTCAAAATTTTTTGACAAGTTTGGCAGGATTGATATAGGTCTGTAGTTGTTAACATCTGTGGGGTCACCACATTTGTGGACAGGCGTTACTCTCGCTTTTTTTAGAATATCTGGAAAGGTTTGGAGTTCAAGTGACTTGTTGAAGAGCAAAGCAATAGCAGGGGCTAAAGATCTGGAGGCTTTTTTGTAAATTAAAGTTGGTATCTCCTCAAGGGCACCAGACTTGGTTTTAAGGGAAAGGATTATCTCATTGACGTCAGTGGAGTTAATAGGCTTTAGGTACAGAGACTGTGGATAGTTACCTGTAAGATAGTCCTTAATGTCAGTACTGGAAGATGGAATATCATTTGCAAGGGATGAACCAATGGAAGAGAAGAACCTATTGAACTCTATAGCAGAATCAGAGGCTGAAAGCTGACCATCGTTATTAGACAAGAGAGTCGGTTTGTTATTTAAAGATTTCTTTGATCCCAATATTCGTGAAATTGTGCTCCAAGTTTGTTTAATGTTGCTCTTTATTTGAGTAAATTTATCTTCGTAGTATTTAGTTTTGGCTCGTCTAATTATCTTAGATAGCAATAATGAGTAATTCTTTGAGAATTCTTTGGAGACAATTCCTAACCTATACTTCTTCTCAAGGTCGTGTTTTTTGTTAATGGATTTCAGTATTCCCTTTGTAAGCCAAGGATTGTTAAGCCTTTTGCTTGTGACTTGTTTTGTAAGCCTAGGACAGTGGGTGTTATAAAGGCTAAGAGTTGTTTGTAGAAAAGATTGCACTGCTAGGTTGATGTCCCCTATGTTACCTAACTCGGACTCCCAGTTGACATTATCAGCAGCAGTTATAAAATTGTTTATAGCAGTTTCATTGTGCAGCCTAAAGCTTAACTCCCTTGTTTCTAGAGGTGGTTTGCTAATGTTAGTTAAGAGAAATGTGGGGTAGTGGTCTGTAGTGCTATCGGTGATTATACCTGAGGTAAGCGGAGAGGTTATGTTGGTCCAGATGTGATCTAGAGTCGTGGCAGTGCTATCAGTGATTCTAGTAGGTCTAGTGATTAAGGGTATGAGGAGGCAGGAATTCATACAGTTGAGGAAGCTAACAGCAGTAGGGTGTTCTGGCTCGCAGAGGTCAATATTAAAGTCCCCTGCGATAATTAGGTGGTTTTTGTTCAGTCTGTTATCAAGTATTAGATTTCTAAGGTTTGAGTTGAATACAGACACATCAGTGTTGGGAATTCTATAGACTGCACCCACAGACAGGACAGACTCGGCACCCTTGACTCTGAAGCTGGCGAAGATATACTCCCCATAGCAGTCTCTAGTTCTAATTTCTTTTAAGCATGTTAGTTCTTGGTGGTAGTACAGAGCAGTGCCACCACCTCTCTGAAGTTGACGACAGTTGTGAATTGCTGAGTAGTTAGGCATGTTAAAGAGTTGAGTAGTATCCTCTTTCAACCATGTTTCAGTAAGTATAATAAAAGAGAATTTGTTGCCAATAGTTTCAATCAAGGCACTAACATCATCGAAGTGTTTACCTAGGGATCTAACGTTCAAATTGATTACAGAGATATTGTGATTATGAGTTAATACATTGTTTACATCATGTGCTGCAAAATATCTGCAATTTAGATCATTAAAGTGATTATTGTCATAGATAGTGGATAAGAGGTTAAGTTCTGGGTCTATACTTGACTGCATAAAAAAAGCTGATTGTAGAATCAGAAATAAGTAGAAATAAGCTATAAAATAGGGAAAAATATATACACAATACTGTACAAAACAAACACAAAAGGGGCTTACAGGGGTACAATGGAGTAAGGGAGTATGGCTAGGCTAGGCAACCTAGGCAATTAATTGCCTACAAAGTTTGTTGGCTTTATAGATAGAGCTAGTACATACAATGCCTAAAGCCTAAAGCCTAAATGCCTAAAGCTTGATAGATGTCCGAACCCGGGGCGTTTTTCTGCGCCTCCGCCTCTTTCAGCAGGTCGAACCGGTCCTGTACGTGACTGGTTTGGCCTTCTCCTCGGCTCTTCGCGTCTGGTATTTTGACTCGGGTATCACCATCTCTGTGGTGATCAGGTGGCTTTGTTGATTTCCCACCGTCCTCGTGACAGTATGATATTCCTGGTGTTTCTATGCACTTTTTCCTGCTCTTCGTAGGTTTCTTTTCTTTTGCATCGGGTTGTCTTATCCTTTCTTGGGTTTTCAGGACTACAGTTTTGATGTTTCTTACTGTCGCCTCGTTTTGTGCGGCGCTGGCAGAGCCGCTCCGGCTTGCGTTCAGGGTGGACGTCACATCTGCCCCGTTTCGTACGCTTTCTCGTGTTTTGTTTCACCTCCAGCCTGCTCATGCGTTGCCTGAGCCGTCCTGGTCCTTGATCAGGGTGCCTTCTTATCTTCTCTTAAGTTTGTGGTAGCCCCCTTTTGTTCAGGTTTCTGGTGTTTGGTACTGGTGGTAGGTTTGTACGTTTGCAGCCTTTCTCCGTCCTTCTGGTGACTGTCGAGACGGCTGCTTTCTGGAGAGGTTCTTGGGCAATTGATGCTTGATTGGTTCGACCGGGGGTGCGTCCTGTATTGTCCTGTTGCGCTTTTTTGCCGTTATCTGCATACCGTGTCTGGGGATGCGCTTTGGGTTGATCCGGTTCCCCTCGTTCCCTGTTTCAGGGCTCGGGTCTCCCAGGTCGTCCGCAGAGTTTTTAAGTCTTCCAGCCTGTGGTCTGTCTTTGCGCCCGTGCTGTTCAGACATTTGCAGCTTTTGCTGCTGTGTTGGTGACGCCTAGGGCTCATTTCGGGTGCAGGGATTTGAGAGTCACACAGGTTCTTGGCCGCCCATTCTTTATGCGCGTCTGCTCCTGTGTGTTATTGTTGCCTTGGGTCGCAGGGTGCAGCCTGTTGTCTCGACTTCGCATTGCAGAGTTTGTGACAGCCGCCTCCCAGGTCAGCCCTTTCTTCTCCTTCTCTTTGGGTATGAAGCTCCAGAGAGCCATAGGGGCTCCCCACAGAAAACCAGCGTTGAATGTAATGAAACGCCATTTTCTGGGTGAGCCCCGGAGGCTCCCTGGCAACCCTCCCTTCCACCGGTGGGCGTTTTTTTCACATTGGTTGAAGCTCAGCTTCCGAACTGATGCTAGGCAGCTGGTGTGGTAGGTCCGGGGGTCCCCCCCTCCCCCTCTCGGCACGGGGAGGGCTGTGCGGACGACTGGCGCGGCAGTAAAGTGTGATGTTTGCTTGTTTCCTTGGGATTGTAGGGAGTTTCTACCTCTTTGTTTTTTGTTTTACTTTTTTACCATGTGGGGTTTGTTTTGTTATGCCTACCTTTCTGGGTGCAAACCCCGGTTGATGGCAGATAAGGAAAACCCGAACCACAAGGGGGTTTTCCAGGGCCATTGCTTCCTGAAACCTCTCTGAAGGGGCCAGGTTCTGGCGCTGGTCCCTGGTAGGTCTGAACTCTTTAGCTAATGTCTCGATCTAATATAACATACATTAGCCCGATAAGCTCCAGGGAGCCTCCGGGGCTCACCCAGAAAATGGCGTTTCATTACATTCAACGCTGGTTTTATGCATGATTGTTAATGTACACATAGCAGTATACAGATTCAAAAGTTTGGCAAGTGTTGTTTGCTGCATCCTGGGGAAAGGATCAATCATTACCCATGTTGCTCAGGGTTATGTAGGCTCTGTGATTCCATGTGTTTTGTGATCTTACTTCTTTATTGTTCAAATACACATTTATGTAGCCTTATTAAATGTTAATAGTGGTGGTTCCTTGGTGGCAGGCAAGGTTACCTTGGCCACTACTACCATCCTGTTACTCAGAATTTCATTGTAAAATAGATCTATATGCTTTCTTTTGCTTTCACTATTACCTAAAATTTTTTGCAAACCAAAAATAATATGTAATGCCTTCTACAAAAGTCTCTGTTATAACTACCAACTTATTACAGTATCTCATTGTACAATGTACTTGTACTCTTGCTTTTGCTTTTAGTGCTGACTGAAAAGCTTGCTGAATCATTCTTTATTATTAAATTATGTTATCAGAGGGTACGTACCAATGCTGAGGGCTGGTTAAAAACATACTGGCATCAGGTGTATTTTTACAGTGGTCTGTATGATGGAATTAATTCTGCAAAATACCAATTCAACTATAGTACTCTGCATGTAAAGCAGATTAAAATGAAAATTACCAGACAAATTCATATGCAGTAGTATAAGCTTGTAAATAGTAGTGAAAAGATTGTCAGCTGTGAATTATTATTTAGTCAATCAGGTTTTCACCGTGAACATCTACTTTAACACTTTCGCGCTCTCGGCGAAGGTCACTCAGCCAACCGTATGTGCGCGCGGCGTTTTTATCGCTTAAGCGTAAAAACAAAAATGTGTATACTCTTTTTACTTTTCTGACCTTAGTTTTCATGCTACGTATTTCATTTTGGTACCAACGTGTTCGCAATAAAATTCTCTTGAAGAACATCAGTAAAAAAAGTCACGAAAGCTATAGAGATACCAGCATGAAATAAATAACTACGAAGATGAGTCGCCGTGAGCGCTCAACAGCAACAAAATGTTTTTACTCTTGGGATTATTATCACCTCTACAATTGTCCTACAGCCTTAATTTTGGTATCAATGGACTCCCAATAAAATTCCCAACACGGTGATATGAATATAATCGTAGAATAATGGTCCCGGCCCACCCGCAAGAGTGTGGGAAGTGGGCACACTGTTACCCGGTAACGGTGACCGGACGACACACGCGCGAAACGTTGCTTTGAAAGTTTATACTTATTTCACTGTTCTGATATTATTATTGTATGTATGTCATTCATTTTTGTGGCAATGTTTTCGCAATAGAATGTTCTATGAGCTAAATTATACTACACAAACTTGGACCAAATAGGTGTACTTACCAAGGGAAGGCTGGTTGTGGAACAGTAAGTTGAGCATTTGTTCTTCACTCCACCTTCTTCAGGTTCTTCATTCCTGAAGTTGCTCAACAGATGGTTTGTAGGTGGAGTGAAGCTGTTGCAGGTGGTTACTTCTTCACCACCCAATACACCTGTTTCCGGTGGTAATTGGTGTAGCAGGGAACAACACAGAGTGCAACACCACAGGTCTTGCATCCATAGTTCGTGTCCTTCCTTTTACCGGACCGTGCGCATGCATGACACTTGAGACGTTTGGGCAGTCTGTAAATTTCATGTTTCAGTTTGTAGTTCATGCGATTTTCTGAATCAACAATAGGGCGGCCAGGTCCTCTCGCTGGAGGTGTAACAGGAGTTGCAGGAGAGTCAGATTCATCTGACAAAACAGTTTCGTCAACTGGCAGTGTGGCAGACATGTCGGGTTCAGATTCGTTGTCTGCTTCATCTTGAGGTGGTGTAGTGAACAAAGGCCGCCTCACACCAGATAGTCCGGGAGTTGGCATGGCGTCAGCATTGGCAGGAGCTGTGTCATCATTTATGTCTGGAGCGTGCCGCAAGTGTTGAGATGATGATGTTGTTTTAGGCCACTCCTCTGTGTCCCAGTGCAATAGGGCCCAGATTGCCACTTCGTGGAACTGTAGCAATGTTAGCTTTTTTCGATCAGTTGTGTTGTATTTGTACAAAACATAGGCATTATGCAATGCCATTTGCAGGAAATAAAAGGTAATCTTTTTGGTCCACTTGTGAGTTTTCCTGGTAAAATGGTAATATTTAACCATTTGATCGAAGTGGTCCACACCTTTCATGAACTTATTGTACTCGCAAATTGCAGTCGGTTTGTTCACTGTTACCTGTTGTATTCCACTTGTTCCGTCTCGGTTGCGAATTCGCTTCCTTCGCTGAACTCGCTGAGTGTCTGCATTGTGGATGTTGGTAATGATTGAAACCACTCGCTTGTCTTTCCACAGGAGAATGAAGGTATTATCTTTGCGGCGGTATACTGTGGTATCCAGTGGAAGTTTACCCTTGGCTAGAGCTTGCAATACCTTTGGGGCGCCACGTAGCATTCTAATTGTGCCACATGTGTACACCCCAAGTTCTCTCAATGTTTCTGTCAGGGTAACCGAGTTGTAGTAATTATCCATGTACAAATGGTAACCCTGGTTCACTAAAGGCTGCATCAACCCCGTTACTGTATCCACTATCGTCTTACCAATACCTGAGTATACGTCAAAGTCATATATGTACCCAGAGACAGATTCAGCAAGCATATAAAGTTTCACACCATACTTGTCTGGTTTGTTTGGATTGTACACTTTGAAGGATAGTCGGCCTCGCCATGCCATTGTAGACTCATCCAAACACAACTCTTTCTTGGGGATGTAAACTTGAGCAAACCTCTCTTTCAAGTAATCCATCACTGGTCTCACTTTTATCAACTTATCACGATTGTTCACGGGCACTGCATTGGTATTGAATGTGTGGAAAAACTGGTTTATATGCTGGAATCGTCTGGACGGCATGAACAAGCTGAAGAAACGAGCATGCCATGGCTTTGCTGTTTGCCAATACATCCTCATAGTTGGGAGCCTAATTATGCCCATCAATATGAACAGTCCTAGGAATCGCGCCATTTCACTCACCTTCACTGGGGTCCAAATATCCGATACATTTTCATTGGCCATCCGGAATAACTGCGAGGCGTACAAATTTGTTTCAACGGTAAAGAACTCAAGGAGGGCACGCGTGATGAACAATTGAATATAAGCCAGTGCACTAGTAGGCTTGGGAATTTTCAGTCCAGGATTTCCAGTAAAATCATCAACAACTGGAGAAGTATTGCTACGACTCCAGCCCTCACCAGCCCCAGCCTGACGAGTACGTACTGTACGTGTACGCCTTTCAGCAGGCTCGAATGAATCCTCATCACTTTCCTCATCACTTATACTTTCAGAATCACTTGGGGCAATTTGTCGTGTGTTCCTACGACGAGTAACATGTCTGGTAGCTACTTTTCTAGGTAGCCTAGATGCACCACGTGTGCGCCGAGATGGAGGAGGAGGAGGGGGTCGCGGTGCCTCCTCTTCCTCGGTGAGGGCCTCAGTCTCCTCATCACTCGTTGCCGTATCATTCCCTCTAGCTCTAGGTACACTATAATTGTTGTGGGTTCCAAAATCTTCCTCCAATACCTCTACATCACCTTCAGCTTCTGATAAATCCTCCACAAGGCCTGGAATTTTCGTTGGTGTGAGCTTCAGTCCGCTCCACTTCTTAAAAATTTGGGTTATTTTGTCCACTCTCGATGACCTGGAGGCTTCCTTGGGCGTAGAAGTGCTTGGGCCTTGACCTTGATCCATTTTTGATGAAGTAATTGGGTATAATCCACACGGAAACGGGTAAAAATGCTCGAGTTTGGCGCGCGAGGGGAGCGTGATCGACTCACGACACGTGACACGAAAACAATGGGCCCGTCACGTGACCGGGTAGGCCGACACGCCAGGCAGCCTAGTGGTGAGAAAGAGAACTTCATGGCGCATTGTTTGAAACAAACCCCAATGAAATCGGATTAAAATTGAATTTTATACAAATATTTTAAAAGAAGACATAACTTTATGTCCACTATGTGTTTACGTTAGACGAAACCGGACGCGCCGGCGCGTCCAGATAGCGCGAAAGTGTTAATCTATATTGAGTTAGGATTTCAGAGGTGTGATCTGATAGCCAAATATGTATGTTATTTGGAGGTATTTGGTCTAAAGAGAACTATATTTATAGGTTCTGTATTTATTGTTTATTGAATAAAAAGTTTGAAATAATTCTTACAATGTTGCAGAGTTTTGCTGGAGATGGTCTACGAACGTTATGTCTTGCATACAAGGACTTAGATGAAGATTACTTTCAGGTTTGTGACTAAATAATTTGTTTACATGTTTATGGAAGCATATGTTACAACCCGAACATAAATGATATTTGTATCATGTTGACAATCTAGTACAGTAGTTCCAAACTTGATTCAAGCAGTCCAAAGCTTGAATTTAGTGGTCCCAAGGTTGAATCTGTACTGAGAAATGGTGCTTTTCTCAAATATGTACTTGGCTTGTTTATGTATAATTACAGTACTATACATCATCACCAATTTTCTTCTAAAACATAACTGGTTAATAAATACCCAGTTAAAGGAGGTAGCTGTAACTCTCTAATGGATTCAATCTATGGTAGTGAGGAACAGGTCAGCCCATAAAGTATCTCATTCCATCTATTGCTTCTTTATGTGGACAACTATTTTATTATTAGGGACCTAGTTCATAAAAATTATTATACAGTATTGGTCATATATGACTGATAGGAATAATATAATAGGTCTAATATTTTCTTGTACAGAACTGGAAGTCCCGCCATCATGAAGCTGCAGTGTCCTTAGAATCAAGAGAAGACAAGCTTGCTTGTATCTATGAAGAAATAGAAAAAGATCTTGTACTTTTAGGTAAGTTGGTTTTCCTTCGCCGGGAGTGCGAAAGTGTTAAGAACCAGACGTCCTCTGTGCCTGCTCGCACTTGGGTTCCATCGTGCACTTCTTGAGCCTCTTGGAGCATTGTTGTAATTAGTTCCAGGAGGATATTGGGGTGCTCGGTGTGGTTTTCCTTGTGGGAGTTCTGGGTTCTGCTGCTTCAGCATTGGCATCCCTTCTCAAGCTGTATGCTCTGATCCTCCATGAGGGTGGCTATGTTTTCTGGGCTCTGGGCTTGTTACGGCTCCCCGGAGCTTACTAGGCTGATATGCTAATGTCAGACTTAGCCATCAGTCATGTATATTAAGTTCTTATGGGCCTACCGGGGACCATGAGCCAGAACCTGGCCCCCTCTAGAGGGGCAAGGGGAGCAATGGCCTATAGAAACCCCCGTGTGGTTGGCAGCATTCTATGTCTGCCATCAACCAGGTCAGGCACCCAGAAAGGTAAGCTTCCCAAAACAAACTCCTATTCTGGTTAAAATTGCAACCAAAAGTGGAATGAGTGGATAGAACTCCCCAAACAAAAACTAGCAAACTAGTATGACATCACCCGTCGCCGCGCCGCTGTCTGCGCAACTTCCCCCTCCCCGGGAGGGGGAAGGGGAAGCCCCAGACCTCCCGCGCCAGCGATCTACACCCCAGTTCTTGAGGCTGATGCTATAGGCAGCAGTTGTGTGCTCTGGCTCCAGACTTTTGCGGCGCTGTGCCTTGTGTGTGGCGGCTGTTTTCCAGGGGTGCAAGAGCTAGGAGTTATTCTTCAGTATTCGGGCTGCATGCGCCTAGGGTTCCCTTCCATAGGTGCCCTGTAAGTACTGTCCTTGGAGCCTGGGGTTACGTTCCACAGGTTCCTTGGGATCTGCATCTGTGGGTCCGTTTAACTGCTCGGATTTTCAGCCGCCCTTTGGGTGCTTGGGTGTTTTGTCTCTCTTGTTTACCTTAGGGTAAGAGGCAGTTTTGCACTGGTGAGGGGCACAGGGTGCTGTGCAGCTTGTTGTCACCTATCACAGCGGCAGGTTCTGTTCCTTGGGGAACGTTGTCCTCTTGCGGGGTTTTGTTTTTCTTGTTTTTCCCTTGGTAGGGGGTTCTGCCCTACTTGCCACTTGTGTTTGGCCTCCTCCTGATACTTGGTGGTGCCCCCTGCTAGGTCTCCATGTGTGTACACGTCCCTGGGGTTCAGCTGTAGACAGTTTGTTTGGTAGTTTTGGGCGCCGGTTAGCAGTACCCTGCCTGGGCTTACTTGGGTGTGAGTCCTCTTATAGTAAACGCACAGGACCCTGGGAATCCCTTAGGGGACGTTTGGGTCCGATGGATGCGACCCCAGAGTCCCCCTTCGCTTCATGCGAGTTTGAGGGGTGTTCAGTCCCATTGTCTCAGGGCGATCCTCAGTGTTTTTGCCTCCGTCACGCTGCCTGTTGGGTCGGTGACACTTTTGACCCGGAGTTCTGTGAGTTTTGCTGCTTGCTGGTAACACAATTTACCCAATCTGTGGATGATCATCTTCGGGTACAGGCTGCGCAGGCATTGCATTCTAGGTTTCGTTTGTTGCAACGCGCTCGGTTGGTTGCTCACCCGGATGCCTCGCGGCTGACCCGTTTTGCTTATAGGGGCCCGGACTTGGGGGTGGGGGTCGCCTCGACCCTGGTTCAGTCCGCACCTCCTCATCCTACCCCTCCTGTTGTTCGTTCTGGTCCCCCTCCCCTGCTTCCGGCCCTGAAACGTCTGAGGGTTTCGGAGCCGGGGCAGGGGTTAGTTGGTGTTGAGACTCGGGCAGCCTCGGGGGATGCTCCTTCCGGTGTGGTGATGGAGGCATCCGAGTCTAGTTTCCCGGCCAAAGCCTCTGGGTCTGATCAGTGGGCTCGCTTCTGTCCAGCTTCTATGGCTGCGCCGGCCTTGTCTGGTGGGGTCGGTGCTTGGAGGGGGGGGGGGAGGACTCAGCCCTGGGTCCTGTGGAAGAGTACCTTGGGGCTGGGGAGGGGCTGACTTGTGGGCCTTAGGCCCCGCTGGACCCCGCCTGGGTTTTTCTGCCCTCTGAGCGGGGCTTACTGTTACACGGGGTGGGGTTCTCTTTTTCCCCCTCTGCCTATGAGTTGGACTTGGTGTCTGCCCCTTCCCTGGTTCGGTTCTGTGTTCCCTGCTTGCTTGATACCTGCTTGATGGGGTTCTGGGAGTTCTTCTACTCCCCAAGCCCGGCCCGAGGCCAGGCTTGACTTGTGAGAGTTTGGTCCACCAGGCTGATGCTTGGAGCAGCCCGCAGGCCCCCATACCCACCACAGCCCGGTTGGTCCAGTACTTCTTTTAGAAAACAATCTAGTTTTCTCATGAAGATGTCCATGGTTGTTCTGGCAATATTTCTGATGCTCGCTGGGAGGACGTTGAACAACCGCGGACCTCTGATGTTTATACAGTGTTCTCTGATTATGCCTATGGAACTATGGGGGGGTGTCCAACGTTCTGGCGGACAGCCTGTCTCGGTTCATTCCCCTGTCCACGGAATGGATGGTCGACGCCGACTCATTCAGTTGGATCTGTCAGACGTTCGGGCACCCGGATGTGGACCTCTTTGCGTCGGCGTGGTCGAGGCGTCTTCCAGTATATGTAGGGCTCTTACCCGACTGCGAGGCCATCCGGGTCAATGCCTTTCGGCAGGAATGGTCGAGGTGGAGTTACCTGTACCTGTTTCCCCCGGTTCAGCTGTTGCTCCAGGTCCTGGCTCGCTTGGAGACTTACCAGGGGAGAGGAGTCCTCTTGGCCTCTTGGTGACTGTCCCAGCCTTGGTTTCAGGCGCTGCTTGCTCGATGTCTAAACCCGGAGGTTTTCTCACGGCTCCGCCTCTTTCAACAGATCGATCTGGTCCGTCACAAGGCTGGTTCGATTTTCTCTTAGTCATCGCATTTGGTCTTTTTGACTCGGGTCTATCACCATCTCCATGGTGATCAGGTGGCGCCCTTGATGGTGTCCCATCTGCAGGCTTTGTCTTGGGAGACAGTATGAAGTTCCTGGTGGTCATTTTGTTTTTTTTCTCGCTTCTTAGGTATTCTTCACTCTCAGTTCAGGTTGTCTCGTCCTTTCTCTCCTTATTGTTTCAGGGCCGTCATCATATGCCGAATACTGTTGCCTCATATCATGTGGCGCTGGCGGAGCCGCTACAACTTGCTTTCGGTATTGATGTTACTTCGGCTCTGTTTCTCAATCTGTCTTGTGCATGGTTTCATCTCTGGCTTGCTCGTGCGCAGCTTGAGCCATCCTGGTCTTTGGATCGGGTGCTTTCTTTTCTCTTCTCCTTGATTTGTTGTGGCCCCTTCGGTTCAAGATTGTTTTTCTAAGGCTCTTTTCCTGTTGGCATTGGCCTTTGGGTGTTGGGTTGGAGAGCTTCATGCTCTCCTCCTACACAGGGGTTTTGCTCTTTTGGCTTTCTTGATAGGTTTGTTTGCTTGCAGCTGTCTCCTTCTTTTCTGGAGAAGAATGAGATGGGTGCTTTCCGGAGGAGTCCTTGGGTTGCTGATGGTTGGCTGGTCAGGTCGGGAGTGCATCATGCGTTATGTCAGGTTGCGGCTCTCCTCCATTATTTTCGCGCAACAACTTCTGTGTCCGGGGACACGCTTTGGGTTGATTCGGTTTTCCCTTCTTCCCTGTTCCAAAGTGCGGGGTTTCTCAGGTCATCTGCAGGGTTATTTGGTCCAGCCAGCCTGCATCTATCCCCATGCCTTCGACGTTCGTAAGTTTGCTACTCTTGCTGCCATCTTTGGCAACATGTCTTGGGCTGACATTCGGGCGTGAGGTTTTTGGCTGTCGAACCATGGTCCGGGCTGCACTTTACATGGTTAGTGTTCCTGGGCCTCATCGGGCCTGTGTAGCTTTGGGTCGGCGGTTGCAGCCAGTTGTCTCAGCTTTGCGTTGAGGAGTGAGCAACGACCGCCTCCCGGGTAAGTTGTCCCTCTTGTTTTCGTTTTCTGATAAGTAGCTCCGGGGAGCCGGCGGGGCTCTTCCCCAGAAAACCAGCATTGAATATAATAAAATGCCACTTTCTGGGTGACACCCGGAGGCTCCCCAGCAACCCTCCCTCCCTCCGTTGGCAGTTTTTCGCATCCAGCCTCATAACTGGGGTAGCCGGCACGAGGGGGCTGGGGCTGCCCCTTCCCCCCCCCTTCCGAGGAAGGGGGAGCTGCGCAGACGGGGGCACGGTGACATGATAACGTCATGTTCGTTTGCTCATTTTTGTTTGGGGGAGTTCTGTCCACTAGTTCGACTCTCAAAAGCAATTTCTTAACCAGAATAGGGGTTTGTTTTGGGATGCTTACATTTTTGGGTGTCTGACTGCGGTCAATGGCAGACATAGAATGCTTCTAACCACATGGGGGTTTCTATAAACCATTGCTCCTCGTGTGTCTCTGAGGGGGCCCAGGTTCTGGCTCGTGGTATCCGGTAAGCCTAAGAACTCTATTCACACTGACTTATGCCAAAGTCTAACATTAGCAATATCAACCTGGATAGCTCCAGGGAGCCTCCGAGTCTCACCCAGAAAATGGCGTGCCATTACATTCAATGCTGTTTTTTTATCAACTTTTCTCTGGACATACTGTGTTATTATTTGGGAGTCGATACTATGACAACCAACAAGAGTAGTGAGGGTACAGCAGGCAAGGATATAAGAGGAACTTTCTTACCATATATAAGAAGGCTGAGTTATTAAAACCTGATTGTGGCTAGTAGGGAAGTATGGCATTGGTGTTAGTACTGAGTGAGGCAGCAAAAAAGCTGAAGAGGTAGCATGTGGTGTATGTAAGTACAGTACAGTACTATCAAAGAAAGAGCAGTGGCTGTAGGGGTTGACAAGAAAACATTGCAATCTTCTATAAATTAGTAATTGAATGATACTGTTCAGCATCGGTTTATGCCACAGCATAGTCTTGTGGTAGCAGTTAGTGGCATGCAGTTAATGCAAATATTTTGAAATCGTAATTATTTGGATACAGTAACTGAATTCAGTCTGCAGTGGTAATATTCAGATTTTAGAGGTTCCACTATACAAATGAACAATAAAATATGAACATTTTACTGACTTGAGAATTATTAAAAAGGTATGAAAACAGTATTGTTTCATTCATATTTGTTTTTGTTTTTTCTCAGGAGCAACAGCAATTGAAGATAAACTTCAAGAAGGTGTTCCGCAGACTATAGCCAACTTAGCTGTTGCAGGCATCAAGATCTGGGTTCTCACTGGGGATAAACAAGAAACAGCAGTTAATATTGGATACTCGTGTCAGGTAACACCTTAGACATGTTATTGGATCATTGTTTTTAATGTGTTTTTTTCAATTCCATTGAGGACAGGAGGATAAGGGGGAGGGGGCTATAAAAACACCTTAAAACCGTAGTTTGTGACACCTGCAAGGCTTCAGTACAGTAGTTTGTGACACCTGCAAGGCTTCAGTACAGTAGTTTGTGATACCTGCAAGGCTTCAGTACAGTAGTTTGTGACACCTGCAAGGCTTCAGTACAGTAGTTTGTGACACCTGCAAGGCTTCAGTACAGTAGTTTGTGACACCTGCAAGGCTTCAGTACAGTAGTTTGTGACACCTGCAAGGCTTCAGTACAGTAGTTTGTGACACCTGCAAGGCTTCAGTACAGTAGTTTGTGACACCTGCAAGGCTTCAGTACAGTAGTTTGTGACACCTGCAAGGCTTCAGTACAGTAGTTTGTGACACCTGCAAGGCTTCAGTACAGTAGTTTGTGACACCTGCAAGGCTTCAGTACAGTAGTTTGTGACACCTGCAAGGCTTCAGTACAGTAGTTTGTGATGCCTGCAAGGCTTCAGTACAGTAGTTTGTGACACCTGCAAGGCTTCAGTACAGTAGTTTGTGACACCTGCAAGGCTTCAGTACAGTAGTTTGTGACACCTGCAAGGCTTCAGTACAGTAGTTTGTGACACCTGCAAGGCTTCAGTACAGTAGTTTGTGACACCTGCAAGGCTTCAGTACAGTAGTTTGTGACACCTGCAAGGCTTCAGTACAGTAGCTTGTGACACCTGCAAGGCTTCAGTACAGTAGTTTGTAGCACAAGGCTTCAGTACAGTAGTTTATGACACCTGCAAGGCTTTAGTACAGTAGTTTGTGACACCTGCAAGGCTTCAGTACAGTAGTTTGTGACATAAGGCTTCAGTACAGTAGTTTGTGATACAAGGCTGTACACAAACTGTACTGAAGCCTTGCAGGTGTCACAAACTACTGTACTAAAGCCTTGCAGGTGTCATAAACTACTGTACTGAAGCCTTGTGTAACAAACTACTGTACTGAGGCCTTGCAGGAGTCACAAACTGCTGTACTGTACTGTATTGTGTGCAGCAGTTTGTGACTCCTGCAAGGCCTCAGTACAGTAGTTTGTTACACAAGGCTTCAGTACAGTAGTTTATGACACCTGCAAGGCTTTAGTACAGTAGTTTGTGACACCTGCAAGGCTTCAGTACAGTAGTTTGTGACATCAGGCTTCAGTACAGTAGTTTGTGATACAAGGCTTCAGTACAGCAGTTTGTGACTCCTGCAAGGCCTCAGTACAGTAGTTTGTGACACAAGGCTTCAGTACAGTAGTTTGTGACACCTGCAAGGACTGGGTATAGTAGTGTATGACACATGCAAAGCCTCAGTACAGTCCTGAACACCTGCAAGGACTGGGCATAGTAGTGTATGACACATACAAGGCCTCAGTACAGTAGTGGGTGACACCTGTAAGTCCTCAGTATAGTAGTTTGTGACACATTCAAGGCATCAATATAATATGTGACACCTGCAAGGATTGTAAAATAGTGGTTTGTGTCTGGTTCAGAGAACCAGACACAAAACGAATTCTTCTTCTTGAGGTTATCTTGAGATGATTTCGGGGCTTAGTGTCCCCGCGGCCCGGTCCTCGACCAGGCCTCCACCCCTAGGAAGCAGCCCGTAGCAGCTGTCTAACTCCCAGGTACCTATTTATTGATAGGTACTTTACTGCCAATTCATCTTGAGATGAAGTGTGGAAAAAAATGCTTAACCCTTAAACTGCGCATGGTGTATATATACGCCCTGAGTAACATGTCCCATGGTGCGCATGGCGTATCTATACGCCATAGGGTGCCAGGCCCGATTCAAATGGCCCGCAGCTACACAGGGTTCACAGTAGCTTCCTCAGGGCTCTTGTAAACAGATGCCATTTTTTTTAAAAATCGTGGGCAATATTCTCAGGTGTGAGAGGCACAGTACTGTTGGAGCAACCAAGGCCGGCGCACGCAGCATGAGCGAACAGCATTGCTGTTCAGCTTGTGACCACAGCATCGCCGAAAAATTTTAAAATAAATATATAATTGTATTATTTAGCAATGACAATATTACAGATGACCCATGACTGTGATATAAATAACCAGGGTTGTGATGATAGCAGGATTGTTGTAATAATTAGCGCTATGGGAGGAGTGATGCTGAGAGACGGAGGGAGACAGCATCATTTACTGACTGTGTGGCTACCTGTTATTGTTTGCATTCACCATACCAGGTCAGTGGTTCTCTATGGTGAACACAAATGTAGATACTTATATATAATATGTGTATTAGTGTAATAACAGCAAAAGGATTATGCTGGGAAGAGCCATATGGGTGACGGAGGTGACGTCGTCTGCACGATTTGTCTAGCTGTTTAGAGGGTGGCCACTATGCTCTTTGGGCGCACTACAAGCTTAGGTGTACAGTTACGGTGCATAAAACATGTAGATACTTATATATAATATGTGTATATAGAGTAATAACACTGCAAACAGTATTGTTGGGGGAGAAAGTTTAGTGCGTGTGACCTTGAATGAGTGAGGGAGCCGCCAGCAGCCATCTGTGTATAGCAACGACTCTTAGTGCCTGAACTAACTATATCAGCTTAGCTGTACAGTTGTGGTGAACAAAATATATACATACTTATATATAACGTCTGTAAATAGTGTAATAACACCACAAATGGTATTGTTGGGGAAGAAAGTTTAGTGCGTGTGTTGAGGGAGTGGCAGCGAGTGGCTGGCTGGTGCCTGGCGGTAACTCTTCGTTGCTTTTCGACTCTCAATAACAACTTAGTGGTTCGTTATGGTGACCAAAACATGCAGATACTTATATATAACCTGTGTATAGAGTGTAATAGCAGCAAAACTATTTGTTTATTGTTTTATAAACATAATAATTGAATCACTAATATGCACATCATACTTTGGAGTATAGCAATTATTCACCACTTTTATTATATAAATATATTACAATACACACTATTGAATAATATTACTGCAAGAAAAACTAAGAAAAAATAAATCGGAGACATTGAAACAATTAGGTAATAATATGTTTGTGGCAACTCCCATCTGTCAGTGCGGGTGACACTGACCGGGTCTGACGACCGCTCTGTCAACGCCGACTTTTTGCCAGACTTCCTCGGTCAATTGCGCCCAAAATATGTCGCCTACAATTTTTTTTTATTTTTCCTGTGCTCAGGGGACACAAATTAACAAGTTTAGAAGACGAAAAAAAAATTTTGAATTTTTTTGTTTTCTTGCGCACAGGGGTGTAAATATCCCCAGGACCCCTGAGCAGTGTAAGGGTTAAGGAGGTGTGCATAAAAAAGGTAGGGACCCAGGTGGAGTTGCACTTCGGGTTCTGTGAGAATGTGCATTTGAGCTCAGCAATCCATTTTAATTGATTTCTCAGTCATCTTTATATACAATACTGGAGTCTAGGCAGATATATGGAAAAAGGCAGACATAGTTCCAGTCTACAAAAATGGTTGCAGGGAAGACCCCCCTAAGTTATAGATATGTGTTGTTGACAAGTGTGGTAGTCAAAACATTAGAAAAATACTTAAAACCAAATGGTAGAACACCTGGAAGGAAATGACAGACAGACATTTTATGCCAATAGTTATCTGGAACAGTATGGTTTACAAACAGAAAGATCCTGTGTAACAAATGTACTGTACTTAGTTTCTGTGACAGAGCCACAGAGGTTTTACAAGAAAGAAACACTGTAGTTGAGTTGACTGCATTTATATGGACTTGATAAAAAGGCTTTCGAGAGTCCTATATAAGAGGTTGTTTTATAAACTAAAGCACACTGGAGGGGTGACAGGAGGACTTCTGACATGGTTGAAAAACCTTGACAGAAAAATGAGAGCAGTTATCAGAAGGAATGTATCGGACTGTAAAAAAAGTCAAAGGTTGATAGGGCTTTGGCCTCACATGGACGAACCTTTGTCATCCACGGTTTGAGTCTCCTAGAGCCCAGGTGAATGGAATATCAGCCTGTAACATTTTATTATGTCAATTGTGGTAACAATAAACACAGATAGTAATAAAATATATATATTTGAACGAATGTAGTCTACAGAAGTTTGCAGGTGAAGCTTGGTGAGCAATGGTGTGATGGTGAGTCGAGTGCACACTGAATATCGATGGTGTGATGGTGAGTACGGTGCATGCTGAATATCAACGATGTTGAAGATGTGCGATATCTTTCAAGCATCTGTACTGAACCACTCTTGGAGTTACACTGATGATTGATTAATAAAGATTAAGCCACCCAAGAGGTGGCATGGGCATGAATAGCCCGTAATGATGATGATTTGCTGTCGACTGCTTATATCATCAGTCCTGCACTTCACCTGACCATCCTCTAGCTGGTTTGGGAAGAAGTATTAATTCTAATTAGTGGACTAATTAGTATTAAAAGAGCATCTCATTATCTGCACATTAGCTAATGAGAATATGGACCAAGTATATTACTGACATAATATACTTGTTTACCTTTCCATTGGAGACTTTTGGTGCTGTGGAGAGGGGAAACCTGCTGCTTGGGTAGCAGCTTCTCCATATTGACCTACCCTGGCTTTGTGCCCTGGAGAGGCCACTCTAGACCGAAAACCAGTGGGCAACTCCATAGTCTCCTGAGACTGATGGATGCCTACTATATATACTTGCTAAAAGACTGCAGAAATGTTGATAGCAGAGTACTACAGGGTTCAGTTCTAGCACCAGTAATGTTCATTGTCTACATAAATGATCTACCAGAAGGAATACAAAATTATATGAACACATTTTTTATATGAACATGATCATGAACATGATTATAAGAACATGATCTACCAGAAGGAATACAGAATTATATGAACATGTTTGTTGATGATGCCAAACTACTAGGGAAGATAAGAAACTTAGATGATTGTCATGCCCTTCAAGAAGACCTGGACAAATTAAGTGTATGGAACATCACTTTGCAAATGGAGTTTAATGTGAATAAATTTCAAATTATTGAATGTGGAACAGGAGAAACTAAGCCCCACACAGCCTTCAAATTATGTGACAAAACTTTAAACGATTCTATTAAAAAAAGAGATCAAGGAGATTTTCTGGATATAAAATTGTCACCTGAGGACCATATAAAGAATATTGTGTGAGGAACATATGGTATGCTTTCCAACTTTAGAATTGATTTTAAATACATGGATGGCGAAAGACATTATTTCACAAATTGTTTACAACCTTTGAGGTCAAAATTGGAATATGCAGTGGTTGTATGGTATCCATATCTCAAGAAACACACAAATAAACTGAAAAAGGTGCAAAGACATGGAACTAAATGACCAAGAACTAAAAAACAAGTGCTATGAAGAGAGGTTAAAGGTGTTAAATATACCAAAGCTAGAAGATAAAAGAAAAAGAGGTGATATGATCAATATGTACAAAATAGTAAAAGGAATCAACTAAATTGACAAAGAGGAATTTAAAAAAATGGCACTTCAAGATGAAGAGGACATAGGTTCAAACTAAGGAAACAGAGTGGCCTAAAAAACATTAGAAAGTTCACTTTTGCACAGAGTGATAGATATCTAGAACAAGTTAAATGAGAAGGTGGTGGAGGGCAAAACCCTCAATAGTTTCAGTATGACAAAGAGTACCATAAAGACGGGACACCACGAGCATAGCTGTCATTCTGGGACTACACCTAGGTAATTACTGATGCATATTCCAATTTTGGTCTCGCAAATGTCATGAACAGTTTCTTTAATATTTCTCTGTGCATATACATAAACTCTGTTCTGAAATTTGCTAACATACTGTAGGATCTTCTCACAATGCTCTTTATGTGGTCCTCTGATGACAGCTTATTATCTAGAGCACTGCTAGATTAGATCTCTTTGATATCAGAGATTTTTAGTATCTTATTCACATAATTCGTAGGTTAAATGTGGCCTGTTCTCACATAAATTATAGGTTGTGTGGGGTCAGTGTTCTCCTATTCCACATTCCATTGGATGTAATTACCTTAATGTAGTTCCAGGATGAAAGCTATGCTCGTGGTGTCCCGTCTTTCCAGCACTCTGTCATATAACGCTTTGAAATTACTGACGGTT